>NC_056726.1:1711396457-1711409948 GCF_019279795.1 Protopterus annectens | reverse complement strand
CAAAACCCCACGTCCCCAAAGGAAAAAATTTTTTAAGGGGTAATTTTTGCCCTGGGCTCAATGCCAGAAGTCTAAATCTCAAAATGCACGCAAGGCCCTTCTCAGTATGGAGAACATCGATGTCTGTGCTGTGACAGAAACCTGGTTCAAGGCTCCTGAGAGCACCCCAGCACTATCAGGTTTTACCTCATATCATGCCTGGCCGCAAATCCGGACAATACCAAGAAAGGAGGGGGGGTATCCATATTCATCAAGGACACCCACACCTCAAGACTGGTGGCAACGCACGATGCATTGGAGACCATCCAGGTGCAATTAACCATAGGCAAGACTGCTCTGCAAATTGTAGCATGTTACAGGCCACCCTCACAAACTCAGGAACCTCACATGGCCTTCCTGAAAACACTAGAGGGGATAAATGTATCACCAAACACCATCATACTAGGTGACTTCAATTACCCTAATATAGACTGGGAACACTACTCAAGCCCAAACACCCTAGCCCAAAAGTTCCTGGAATTCATAAACTCAAATGCCATGGAACAACTAATCACCATCCCCACAAGAGGAGAAAACATACTTGATCTCATCATCATGAACTTGGGAGCACAATGTTCAACACCGGAAGTATACCCTCACTGGTGAGATCAGATCACAACTAATCTCGCTGGAGGTCCTCATCCCACCCCCACCTGAAATAAAAAAGACCACAGTAAAGAACTTCTAAAGCCGACTCACACTTCTAAAGACTAGTGTGGTCTCCTTTAAGGCCCCGAGTCGGGAAAACAGTACCAAGCCGCTGAATCACTTACAAATGCCTTCTACCAGCACCTGCAGGACTGCATGGATAAGGCAATCCCAAGCAAAACAAAGACTCTTTGTACCAAAGGCAAGCGTCCAGTCTGGTGGACTCCAGCCATAAACAAACTCTACAACAAAAGGAGGAAGCTACTACAAGATAGAGCAAAATCCTTAAAAGGTAAGACACCCTTGATCACTATAAGTAAAAAACTAAGAGCTCTCATAAAATCATCCAAAGCAAATTTTGAGAGAAAATAGCTAAAGACTCAAAAGACAATCATAAGGCCTTCTTTAGCTATGTTAGAAACCTGGGAGGAAACTCCCAGATATGTTCATAACTAGTTCAAAATGACGTGAAGATTACTGATCCTACAGACATTGCCAACATACTGGCTGACAGGTTCAGTGCAAACTTCTCCCTCCCTCCCCCCCCAAAACCAGAGATATCTATACCAAGTGATTGCAGCCCCCAAATATCTCCAACGCCCAAGTGAGAACTGCTCTCCAAAGCAAAAACACAGCATCCATGGGACCTGATGGTGTCCCCGGCTGTGTGCTCCACAAACTCAACGAGGAATTAAACCCACAGCTAGGACAGCTGTTTAATCATAGTCTTACCTCTGGATACGCACTCAGGAGTGGCGCACTGCAACTATGGACCCACTTCACAAAGGTGGTGCCTCCACCGACCCTGGAAATTACCGGACCATTAGCTTGACAAGCCTTATCTGCAAAGCCATGGAGAGGATCATAATGGACCTCATAAATAAAGACATAGGGAATTTGCAGACTTTGGATCCATCCCAGTTTGGCTTTGTCAAAGGCAGATCATGCCTTCTAAACTTGGCTGACTTTTTCGAAACAGTCACCAAAGCCATTGATGAGGAAAGGCAGTCCATACAGCCTACCTCGATCTGGCTAAGGCCTTCGATACAATACCCCACTCGGTATCATTGAAAACCTATCAGCTTAAATGTTAACCCATACATCACAAGATGGGTTGCAAACTGGCTGAGTGACAGAACCCACAGGGTCAGAGTTGCTGGCGCCATGTCAGACTCAAAGCCTGTCACAAGTGGTGTACCACAGGGCTCAGTCCTGGGCTCCACGCTTGTTTGGCATCTACTTTTCTGAAGTACAAGCAAACACAGGAGGGTTATGGCTGACAAAGTTTGCAGATGACTGCAAACTGGGCGCCATAGTAGAAAACACATCTGACACAGATATCCTTCAGAAGGGTCTCACAGAAACGGATAACTGGTGCCAGAGCCATGGCCTAAAGTTAAATGCCAAAAAATGCATAGTCATACCCTTCAGGAAAAACAAGGTTACCCTAGCTACCAAATTGGTGGCAATCCACTGAGCACAGAAGAAGTTATCAGGACCTGGGGACCCAGGTTGATAGTAGTCTGTCATTCGACACCCATGTAGCTAAAGTAGTTAGGAAGACCTTCTACATTGCCCACCTTATCATGAAGGGATTCTCATCTAGATCAAGGGAGGTCATAGTCTCCTATACTCATCACCATCAGACCAATGATTGAGTATAATGCCCCATTCGAATGTATCTGACCCGACACTTGCAGCAGCTGGAGAGGCCACAAAAGTTCCTCACCAAAAGGATAAAGGGTCTCAAACATCTGTCCTATGCTGCCCGACAGAAAGAACTCCAGCTCTATTCAGTCGCTTACCGCTTGCTTAGAGGTGACCTTGCCTAACATACAAGGCCATGTCAAACCCAGATTTGATGAATATGCTTCACCTCAAAAAATCTAGATCCGTCAGAGCCACAAGGGCGGGAGACTTAAACCTCGACACGGCTATTAATAGGACGTGCTGGAGGGATAGATTCATCACCCAAAGACTCCCTATGCTGTGGAACAAAATCCCGGTATATGTGAGGCAGAGCACCTCGCTGGCCTTGTTCAAGAGAAATCTTGACCAATGGATGGGAGATTGCAGATATACCCCAGGGATTACCTCAGTGTCACTGCTCGACAGAGGCACAGCAAAATAATGGGTATAGTTCCCCATACTAAAGGGGTGGCGTAAGCCACAAAACTATGGGCTAGGCTTGTAAATGCCCTCGGGCAGATAGCCTAGTATGAACCTATGAACCTATGAACCTATAAGATAGTAATAGAAAAATAGTAGAAGGCTCTGTCTGAGCAAACACCCTAACCAGGAGTCCTAAAGTCCACCAGGAGTCCAGACAGGGGGATGTAGGGTGGGAAGTAATGAATGAACAAAGATCTACAACACAGATGGAACGTTATGGTAAGGCATAACTTCTTTATCTGATATTGTAAATCTTTGTTTATTCATTACAAATAGGACCGAGTCCCCAGCTACGTGAGTCCTGGGTGGCCTTAAGGAAGGATATTTCTGAGCACCATAGAGCTAAAAGATGCTCGTCCCCTGGAGGCCAAATCCAATTTGTAATGACAGTTAAAGGTATGAAGTCTTGCCCAAGTGGCTGCTGCACAGATACCATCCATAGAGGCTCTGGAATTAAATGCTACAGAAGTAGCCATAGATCTGGTAGAATGAGCCTTTATTCTGGAAGGTAAGGCTAGCTTATTCTGTTGGTAGATAAAAGTAATGACGTTTCTAAGCCAGGAGAATAAAATCACTTTGGAAACAGGTTTACCCAATCTGGGTCCTGCAAAGGCCACAAACTTTTAGTTATGTACTCACCATAACTTCAGATGTTTGGGATCCATCTCGCCTACATTCTGACTGATGGGTTCGGAGCCGATCCCTCGGCTCCGACTCGGCACGCTTATGCCAAAGAGCGAAGTCTCTTATTGGCTGAGCTTACTATATCCCAGGATGCACCACTACCAGTCCCCCAGATCTAGTTTGTCCGCATACATGCACACATGCACGCCCTGCTTATATAACATCGTCAGAGGAAACAAGATAAAACAGTAGAAGTCAAAACCGTTCAATCTCTTCTGATCTCCAAGGCAGGGGGAAGAAGGGGTATTAGGAATGAAGTAGATGGATCCCAAACATCTGAAGTTATGGTGAGTACATAACTAAAAGATGTTATGTGATCCTATCTCGCCTACATTCTGACTGATGGGACAGCGTCCCTAGCACCTGAATCCTGGGTGGCTCACTGGAAAACACTCCTGAGTACCGTGGAACCAAATGATGCTCGTCCTTTAGATGCCACATCCAATTTGTAGTGGGAAATGAAAGTGTGCGGATTGGACCAAGTAGCCGCAGCACAAATCTCCGATATAGCGAGCTTGGAATGAAAAGCTATAGAAGTAGCCATAGCTCTGGTAGAGTGAGCTTTGATAGATGTTGTAAGTTGCTTATTCGAAGAAGAATAAGCCTGAGTTATGCAATCTCTAATCCATTTGGAAATAGTAGGTTTTGTGATGGTTTTACCCAATTTATTATCTGAGAAGGACACAAACAACTGGTCTGACTTACGGGTTGCTGAGTCCTGTCTAAATAGAAGCGTAATTGCCTGTGAACATCCAATTTATGGAGAGTGTATTCTGCTTCATTGGAGAAATTTGGGAAGAAAACTGGTAGCTCTAGAGACTGTTGGAGACAAAGATTAGAACAGACCTTTGGGACAAAGGATGGATTAGGCCTAAGAGATACTCTGTCCTTGTGGAAAATCAAGTACGGTGGTTTAATGGACAGGGCTTGAAGTTTGAAACTCTTCTTGCAGAAGTAATTGCAACTAAGAAGGCAGTTTTCCAAGACAGATATTTTAACTCACATGTAGCAGCCGGTTCGAAAGGGGAAGATGTCAATGCACTAAGCACTAAATCTAGATCCCAATGGAGGCGCAGGATGAAAAACTGGGGTCTCAACAGACCCGCACCTTTAATGAAAGTTTTGCATAATCTGCTGCTCATCAATGGAGGATCCATGGACTCGTGAAATTTAGAGATTGCCGCTAGTTGGACTTTAATAGTAGAGACAGAAGATCCTTGATTAAATAGGGATGTTAAAATTTCAAAACCTCTGGGATAGGAGCAGTGATAGGGTCTAAGCCCTGAGTTGAGCCAGATAGCAAACCTTTTCCACTTACTGAGGTACAATTTCTTAGTGGTGGGTTTGTGGGCCAAGATAAAATGTGAATAACTTCCAGGTCTAATGTGTGACTCCTGACTAAAGTCGAAGTGGAGGAGCCAAGCTGTCAACTTCAAAGATCAAGGGACTGATGCTGTTGTCCCGACTGATGAATTAGCAGGTCCGAATTAGGTCTAAAGTCCACGGATCGTCCACCATGTTTCTTCAGGTAAGGAAACCATACCTGACGAGGCCAGTATGGGGCAATCAGTATCATTGTGGACCCCAATTGAGAAGCTTTTTGAATGACTTTGGAGAGAAGTGGGATCGGAGGAAAGGCATAAAGTAGCCCTGTTGGCCAAGGTTGTGCTAGAGCATCCATAGCTGGTACTCCCTGATGTGGAGTCAAGGAGAAGAACCTTTTGCACTTGGTGTTTAGTGGAGTTGCAAATAGGTCGCAGCACGGCCCCCATCTCCGAAAACCTGATCTGCTACTGTCTTGTTTAGGTAGCACTCGTGAGGAGAGAGAACTCTCCTGCTTAATCTGTCTGCCAGTATATTTGATTTCCTTGGAATGTGGGTCGCTACCAAGAAACGGCTGGTAGCTACCACCCATTCCCACACCCTCATGGCCTCTCTGCAAAGGGGGTAAGATCTGGTCCCTCCTTGCTTGTTTAGGTACCAGACCACCGACATGTTGTCTGTGTGGATGGCGATTATGCCCTGAGGGAGAAACCTGTGTAAGGCCTGTAGGTAAAGAAGAACCGCCCTCATCTCCAATACATTGATGTGGAGAAGAGTTTCGTCCGGACGCCAGGATCCCTGAACTAACCTGCCCAGACAATGCCCCCCCCACCCTGTCTGGGAGGCATCTGTCGTCAGGGTGACCACTGGAGAGGGAAGAACAAAAGGACTTCCTTGATTTAGATTGGATGTCTGAAGCCACCAGCGAAGGTCCCGTTTGCATGTTTCTGTAATCATGATGGGATGATTGAGGGGAAGGTCCTGAAAGGACCATTGAGTCGACAATAGCCACTGAAGAATCCTCATGTGCAATCTTGCCAGAGGAACTAAAAGAACCGCGGCAGACATTGAACCTAAAACTTGTAGAACCATCCTGGCTGGGGCTTTGGATCTTGAAATCAGAGCTTGGACTTGGCCCTGTAAAGTTTGGATCCTTTCGGCAGGAAGAAAAACGCGCATCAATCTTGAGTCTATCTCTGCTCCTATGAACCTTATGCGCTGAGAGGGCAGCAAGACAGACTTTGACCAATTGAATGTAATCCCCAGGGTGACACCCAGGGAGATGGTGGCTTTGAGGTTGTCCATTAGTAGATGCCTGGTGGTGGCAGTCAGGAGCCAGTCGTCCAGATAGGGAAACACTTGGAATCCAAGACTCCTCAGGTGAGCCACTACTGCCAAACACTTGGTGAACACCCTGGGGGCTGTGGTGAGACCAAAGGGCAGTGCACAAAATTGGTAATGACTGACTCCCAGGCTGAAGCGCAGATACCTCCTGGACGCCTGATGTATCGGTATGTGATAATAGGTCCTTGAGGTCTATGGAGCACATCCAAACATCCTTCTCCAACAATGGGAGAATGGATTGTAACATGACCATTCGGAATTTGGATTTCGTGACGGATTGGTTCAGTCTGCTGAGATCCAATATTGGTCTCAGGTCCCCTGTCTTTTTTGGCACTAAAAAGAACCTGGAGTAATTTCCGGATCCGATCTGGTCTGTGGGGACCGGTTGGATGACTCCTTTTCTAGCAGCTTTAAAGCTTCTGCGGCTGCTATTTCCCTTTGACTGGGTGGTGGGTCCGGGATTTTTTTGGACGGTGGAGGTGAGTATGTGAATGGGATGGTGTAACCTCCGGCAATGATCCGAAGCACCCATCTGTCCTGAGTGATTGACTCCCAGGCTTTTAGGTGCTTGGCAACGACACCCGACTGGCACCAGAGCAGCACAGCCGGGCAATCCCTCATGATGTGTGGGAGGCTGAAGAGCCACGAAAGGACTCGCGGTCTCCAGAATTGGGGCCCTCTGCCGCCTCTGGGACGGCGTCTCCCAGAAAAATTTCCCGTCCTCTGCCTCTGGAAGGGGAATCTTCCTGCTGTTGGGGAAAAACTTATGAGATTTACGGAACCACATCTTCCCCTCCTTTAGCCTTGGGTAAGGCCGAAGGAGTGGAATAACGGGCACCTACGGCAGATAAAGTTTTTCCCTCTTGCTCACAGCGGGTAAGGGTGTCTTTAACCTTAGGTCCAAACAAAGAGGACCCATCAAAGGCAGCGTCGGCGAAGGAAGACTTGAAGGCCTCCGCAAACTGACACAAGCGGAGCCAGGCTTGTCTCCGGAGAGCCACGCCTGTGCCTGCCGCTCTACCCGCCCCTTCGGCCGCATAGGAAATGAGCCTCATGGACGAGTTAGAAATTGACGTAAGGATAGCCAACTGAGAGCTAACCGACTGGGCTAGCTGCTCAGGTAGGTTACCCGAGAGGGAATCTGACAACTCCTTGACCAGATCCCTCTGAAGCCTGGTAAATGTGCCAAATAATTCAGAGACCTTAAAGTAAAGGCCGCTGAAGTCAGGGTGCGCTTCCCGCACCTGTCCATGCTCCTAGACTCCTTCTTAGGAGGATGGACGGACGTGCACGCCTCTGCCACGCCCTGTTGTGTAGCAGATGCCACCACCATGGCATCTACAGCCACGCCTTTAGTGAGGAACTCCTTCTCGGGTGGGGCAGACAAAAATTTATTAGGACGAGAAGGGACTGGTTCCACGGTATCTGGATGTTCCCACGCCCGACAAACTAAATCCAGAAGCTCGTCAAGGGCGGAGACACCCAGGAGGCGGAGGGCTGAGCCCCAAAGGCCTTGAGGAGCACTGACTCATCAGCAGAGGGGGTTTGGATATCCAGCCGCCTCGTTGTTTGAGGATCTCTAAGATGTCTGCAAATGAGACATCATCCGAGGACGACTGGGACCCTCAGCATCATCAAGATCAGTGTCCGATGTAATAGACTCGGGGAGTCCACGTGCTTCCTCTTGCATGATCTCTTCCTTGGGGTTCCTCCAAGACAACTCGAAGAACCCTCAGGAGGAGGGGAACCCCAATGGGGTAACCTCAGGCCCAGGGGCTCCGCTGCCTACGGACAGGGAACTGCCAAAGACCCAGTCTCCACGCCCAGGAAGGTGCCGGTAAAGCCGGAGAGATGGCGAAGAAGACTTGGCCAAGGCACTCCTCATGGCTCTGAAAGCCGGACCCCCAGAATCCTGGGAGTGTCCGTCCCCGAGCCATGATAGCGACGGAAGTCCCGCAGCAAGCACCGAGAGGGAGGCTCGGAACCGAAAGCATAGGTCCCAAACATCACCCCGGGTCCAGCCGAAGAAGTCCGTGTACCAAACTCGGACCAAGGCCGGGTTGGAGTAAGGGTCGGAGCCGACCCTAAGATCTCCACCGGCTCCAACAGCACCTGCTCCGACGGAGCCAAGCAGTCAGAGGAGGAATGGCAATGGTGGGCCTGACTATCGGCTCGAAGCCAACTGGGTCGGAACCGAAACAAATTTTGGAAGACTGGGGACTGGAACAGTCTTTGGAGCACCCTGTCTATATCTGAATCCGACATCCTCGAAGACCGAGAGGAAACTGAACGGGTTCGAGATGGCCTCTCCACCGCCCCAAAGGGCTAGGGGACCGCCCGAGGCGACTCGATGACTATCGGTGCCGAAGGAATACACACTAGATTCCATCGGTGCCGAGGTAGACTTCGCCGAGAAGGAAGTGTCTGAGCGACCTTGTCGGCTCGAGACCAGTGGAGCCGAAGGTGACCCGCCTCGATGCCCCAGCCAACGGCTCAAGCCAGAGGAGTCGAGACTGGTGGCATCGAGGCAGACTGCCCGCCCTCGGCCCAAGTCCTTGGAGCCGAAGGAGAGGCCTGCCTATGTCTTTGCGGTCGGATCCGACGAACTGGTCGGAACCGACGCCCTTTCTTTTAGCGGAGAAGGAGAGGATGCCAAGGCTTCCTCAAAAGATGGTTTTATTAACCCCTTAAGAATCAATTTATTTTTCCTCTCCTGGAGGACCCTTGAGGAAAAAGCGTGACACACGCTGCATGACTCCTGTAAGTGTTTTGCACCCAAACAATACACACAGAGCGAGTGATCGTCTGTGATAGACATTTTGAAATTGCATTTGGTGCATTTTTTGAAGCCCGAAGGCCTAGGATTTTGAGACATTATGGCAAAACAATTTCAGTAATCTTTGACAGAAAAATACAATTACTGACTTTCTGTTTGAAACTACCTAATAATAGGCTTACAGTTATCGCTTATGCAAACAAGGGTACTTTGAAACCCTGTAAGGTTTTAGGAGGGTTGACTGACCAGGAAGGCCCTGAGATGAAGGAGGCCTAAACCAAACTCAACCCAATCACACAACAAGTCTTTAACAAACTCCAAACACACACAAAGTGAAGAATAGCCGTTAAAACAGCTTTTTATGACAAGAACAGCAAAAAACTGACAGAAAAAGTTAGTAAATTTACTACTCAGCTCAGCCAGCTCGAGACCACGTCTTCGCAGGTTAGCGGCAAACGAGATCTGGGGGACTGGTAGTGGTGCATCCTGGGATATAGTAAGCTCAGCCAATAAGAGACTTCGCTCTTTGGCATAAGCGTGCCGAGTCGGAGCCGAGGGATCGGCTCCGAACCCATCAGTCAGAATGTAGGCGAGATAGGATCACATAACATCAATTGATGTTTTAGTCCTGTCCAAATAACAACGAAGCTGCCGATGCACATCAAGGGTGTGCAAAAGGTACTCCCCTCTATTAGAATGCTGAGGAAAGAAAACTGGCACGTCAATAGATTGGTTAATGGAAAATCCAGAAATTACCTTGGGCAAAAAAGAAGGGTGAGTACAAAGGGACACCCTATCCATGTGAAAGATCAAGTATGGACTCTTGACACTCAAGGCCTGTAGCTCAGATACTCTTCTTGCTGAGGTAAGTGCTACTAGAAGTAAGGTTTTCCATGACAAAAATTTTAAATCACATGAATCAAAGGGCTCAAAAGGAGGACCTGTGAGAAACTGAAGCACCAAAGTCAAGCTCCATGGTTCTAATGGAGGTTTAACTGGAGGTTTAAAGTGTAATACTCCTTTCAAAAATGTTTTGCATAGGTGGCGTGACATAATCAAAGAATTATCAAGTCCATTATGAAAACTGGCGATGGCTGCTAAATGTACAGTGATCATTGATGCTGAGGCTCTTACATGTAAAAGAGTCATCAGGTATTGAAGGATCTTTTGAACAGACATAGAGAAGGGATCTATGTTCTGATCTTTGGCCCAAATAGAAAACCTAGTCCATTTACTAGAATAAACTTTCCTGGTGGAAGGTTTGTGTGAAGCCAGAAGAATTTCATGAACAGGAGATGGGATGACAGGTAGCCTGGCAATCATTGGAAGTGGAGGGAACCAAGCTGTGAGCGTGAGACTGTGGAGGTTCAGATGAATCAGTCCCTGAGGATGAGATAACAGGTCTTGGGAATGATCCAGGATCCACGGGCTGTGAATCAGATGAGGCCATAGAAACAGGAACCAGACTTGATGGGGCCAGTAGGGGGCAATGAGGATCACTTTGCTTCTCAACCTCTGAGCTTTATGGAGAAATGTTGGAATGAGGGGAAATGAGAGAAAGGCATACAGAAGACCCGGGGGCCAACTGTGCGTTAGAGTGTCCCTTGGGGGGTTCCCCCTGAGGGGAGGGAAATCAGGGCAAAGTAGCTTCTGCATTTGTAGTTTAGGGGGGAAGCAAACAGATCACAGCAAGGCTTTCCCCAGCGTCAGAAGATCCAATCTGCTGTTACAGGGTTGAGGGGCCACTCATGAGGCATCAGGATGTTCCTGCTCAGATTGTCCGCAATACGGTTGGAACTCCCGGGAATGTGCATTGCTATAAGAAGCGGTTGGAAGCTATCACCCAGTGCCAAATCCTCATGGCTCCCCGACACAGGGGGTAACACCTGGTTCTGTCTTGCTTGTTGATATACCAGACGACTGACATGTTGTTTGTCTGAATTGCAATGGTTCCAGAGGGTAAGGAATGCATGGAACGCTTGCAACACTAAGAGAACTGCCCTAAGTTCCAGGACATTTATGTGCAAATTGGCCTCCATGAGGAACCAGGTGCCCTGGAACGTCTTTCCCTGGAAATGCCCCCCCCCACCCTAACAGGGAAGCATCTGTGGTCACCGTGGCCATGGGCTGGGGAAGACAGAACGGTTGGTACTAAAGATTCATTTGTGGCTTCATCCACCATATCATTTCTTCCTTACAATGGTTTGTAAGACATATCATGTGGTCGAGTGGGTGAGTTAGAAATGACCAGTGTGCAGAAAGGGGCCACTGCAGGATTCTCATGTGCAGCCTCGCCAGTGGTACTAACATAATGGCAGCCGCCATGGAGCCTAAGAGTTGCAGTACAAGACATGCTGGTACATAGGTCTGATGAAGAAGGTCTTGGATTTGGTGTCTTATTCTCGAAATCCTGTGAGGGGGGAGAGAAGCTTGACAGGATGTTGTGTTGAAGACCGCTCCAATAAATTCCAGTGTCTTCGTTGAGGACATTTGAGATTTGTCCTTGTTGACTGTAATCCCCAAGCGGAGAGCGAGACCTTGAGTGTAAGAGAGGCTGCAGACTAGGAGATTCCTGGTCAGAGTGGTAAGGAGCCAATCGTCTACATACGGAAACACCTGGAATCCTTGTAGTTGAAGATGAGCTACCACAACTGCCATACATTTGGTGAACACGCGGGGGGGCTGTCGAGAGACCGAATGGCAGTACCTTGAACTGGCAGTGATTGGCTCCCAGTCGGAAGCGAAGAAACCTCCGGGAGTGGTGATCCATCTTTATGTGGTAGTACGCGTCCTTGAGGTCTATAGAGCACATCCAGTTGTCCCTCCCTAGGAAGGGAAGAATGGACTGTACCGTGACCATCCAGAATTTTTGAGGTTTGATAAATTTGTTCAATAGGGTGAGATCCAGGACTGGTCTCCAGTCCCATCTTTTTTGGCACTAAAAAGAACCTCGAGTAAAACACGGATCCTGTCTGGTCTGGTGGGACTGGTTGGATGACTCTTTTTATTAGCAACTTTTCTATTTCTAAGGCTGCTAACTCCCTCTGATTGGGTGGTACATTGGGGATTTGTTTGAAGGGTCTGGGAATTAAATCAAATGGTATTTGGGAGCCTCTGGATATTATTCTCTGCACCCAAACATTGGTAGTAATAAGATGCCAGGCTGGTAGGTGCAGAGAAAAACGACCCCTGACTGCTTCCAGAGGAAAGCAATCGGGCCGCTGCTCAGGAGCGCTAGTAGGGTCTGCCGGAGAATGAATCCCTAGCACCCTGGTTACGTGGACCCCCTCTACCCCAAAATGGAGTCTTCCAGATGAGTTGCTCCCTCTGCCCTGGGGGGATTGTTCTCCATGAGTCTCATGAAAGGATCCTTGGAATTTCTTGAACCACATTTTTCCTCCCTTCTGGTTCCTGGAGTAGGACCCCTGGGGGTTGGAAAAGCATATGCCCACAGCAGACAAGGTATTTCCGTCTTTCTCAATTCGTGCAAGTTTGTCTCGTACTTTGGGTCCAAAAAGTGCAGATTCATCGACAGGTGCATTGACGAAGGAAGATTTAAAGGGGTCTGTGAAGTCACACAACCGCATCCAAGCATTACGTCTCATGACAATGCCTGATGAGGCAGCTCGAGCTGCCCCCTTAGTGGTGTGAGATATCAAACGTATCGAGGAGTTCAAGATGGATTCAAGGGTAGCTAGCTGCAAGGTGACAGTGTTATGCACCTCATCAGGCAGTACCCCTGCCAAAGAGGAAGGCATTTCGGAAATTATGTCTCTTTGGAGGTGAGTAAAGTGTGCCAGATAATTCAGCGACCAAATGGCGAATGTCGGTGAAGCATAGGTCTGCTTCCCTAGTCTGTCCATGGTCTAGGACTCCCTGTTCGGAGGATGGACAGTGGAACTATCTTCTGCCAGTTCCTCCGGGGGACAGGTTCTACATTGTCCGGGGCCTTCCAGGCACGCTGCACAATGAGCTTAACAAGGTCATTTGATGGTGGGGTTACCCAGGAAGTAGATGGCCAGGCACGGAAGGCCTGCAAGAACACTGACTCATCAGAAGAAGGGTTAGAGATCTTCCAATCTCCTCGTTGCTTGAGGATGTCGAGAATGTCTCTGAATGAGTCATCTGGGGGAGACCATTGGGAACCCTTCCCCCTCATCACAATTGGTGTCTTCGGTGATAGATTCTGCTGGGGAAACAAGGTGCTTCCTCTTGAACCATTTCTTCCTGGGTGGCTCCCCAGTGGGATCTTCTGAGGAGGACTCTGGAGAAGGGGTTCCCTTCAAAGGGGGTCTTGCGACTCCCATGCCCGGGGTCCCGAAATAGGGAGTTGGGACAGCTGTATGCTAGGGAGGGGTCTGATACTGATGTCATTGGTGCTGACTGCACGCCTGTGGAGGCAAGGACCTTCTCCATCACCTGGAAAACAGGCCTGCCCGAGGAGGGATAGGAGCCCAGAACCGGGAAGGACAACCTCAGAACTGGGGACACACCCCGCCCTGAGG
>NC_056726.1:1711378957-1711388957 GCF_019279795.1 Protopterus annectens | reverse complement strand
TCTGTCTTTATGGAAGACAAGATATGGAGGTTTGGTACAAAGGGCCTGAAGCTTAAATACTCTTCTAGCTGAGGTAATAGCAATCAAGAAGGTAGTTTTCCAAGACAAAAACTTTAAGTCAGCTGAAGCCGCAGGCTCAAAGGGTGGCCCAGTAAGAGCCTGGAGGACTAAGGTTAGATCCCACGGAGGAACCGCATTCTTGACAGGAGGTCTTAACAGAAAAGTACCCTTCAAGAAGGTCTTGCAGATCTTAGAGGAAGCTAAGGGACCAAGATTATCTCTGATGTGGAAGTGGGAAATAGCCGCCATCTGAACCTTCACAGTTGAAGAACTGGCCACCTGATGAAAAATGTGGGATAAAAACTCGAGAACTGCTGGAATGGGAGCTGTAAAGGGATCCAAATTCCTTTGCCCAGCCCAGATAGAAAAACGTTTCCATTTACTGTTGAAGGCTTATGTGCAGCCACCAGGACGGATTTAACTGTGGATGAGATACCGGGAGTCCTAGCCACTAACGGAACTGGATCAACCAAGCGGAAAGCTTGAGATCGTCCAGGTTCGGGGTTTCTAATCCTGAAGGATGAGAAATCAGATCTGGGATGGGATCTAAGATCCAAGGAGGAGCTACTAGATGAGACCGCAGGTATGGGAACCAGGTTTGATGAGGCCAGAATGGGGCTATGAGGATAACTCTGCTCACCAACTGATGAGTTTTCTGCAAGACTTTTGTCATTAATGGGAGAGGAGGATAGGCATAAAGAAGACCGGATGGCCAAGCGTGAACCAAGGCATCTCTGGGGGTCTCCCACGGTGGGGGGGGATCAGAGCGAAAAACTCGCTGCACTTCGCTTTTGAAGGCGACGCGAACAGATCGCAGCAAGGTTGACCCCAATTGAGGAAGATCCATTTCGCTAGTAAGGAGTTCAGAGACCACTCTTAAGGTGATAGGATAGTTCGACTCAGCTTGTCCGCTAAAAAGTTGGACCGACCCGGAATGTGCGTTGCTAGCAGAAAGCGGTTGGTAGATATCGCCCACTCCCAAACTCTCATGGCCTCTCGTCAGAGAGGGTAAGACCTGGTCCCCCCTGTTTGTTGATGTACCAGACCACTGACATGTTGTCTGTCTGAATTGCAATAGTCCCTAGAGGAAGAAGGGCATGGAGAGCCTGCAACACTAGAAGCACCGCCCTCATCTCCAGAACATTGATATGCAGAACAGTCTCTGTTGGAGTCCACGTGCCTTGGATGATTCTGCCCATGCAATGCCTTCCCACCCTAGTCGAGAAACATCCGTGGTCACTGTGGCTTGGGGTAGAGGCATCAAAAAGGGCCACCCTTCCCGAAGCTCTCGGGAATGGAGCCACCAAAGCAGAGATTCCCTGCAAACCCTGCTAAGGGGAATAGGGGAGTATAGTGGATGTCAAAGATGGACCACTGTACCTGCAAGGTCCACAGAAGAACCCTCATATTCAAATGGGCTAGAGGTGAAAGATTGATAGCCACAGACATAGACCCTAGAGCCCTCAGGACTAATTCCACCGGTGGGGCTGGAGACTGTAGAAGAGCTAGGACGTGGAGAGTTAGGTTGCGGTGTCTGTCCGACGTCAAGAAAACCTTTGACGGAAGGGTGTCTATTCTGGCCTCTATGAAATCTAAGACCTGAGCAGGCAGAAGGGACAATTTTTTGTAGTTTACAGTGATCCCCAATTGGTGGGCCAAACGCAGGAAATAGTCCCTGGCCGAGCATAGTAGATGCCTGGAGGGGGCGGCGAGGAGCCAGTCGTCCAGGTAAGGAAAGACCTGTATTCCCTGAAGCCTCAGGTGGGCCGCTACAACAGCCATGACCTTGGTGAACAACCTGGGTGCTGTGGTGAGACCAAAGGGGAGGACCCTGAACTGATAGTGGCTGGCTCCCAGCCGAAAGTGGAGAAATCTCCTGGATTGCCTTTCCATTAGAATGTGGTAGTAGGCATCCTTGAGATCTATGGAGCACATCCAGTCATTCTCCTGCAGAAGGGGGAGAATATATTGAATGGTGACCATCCGGAATTTTTCATTGGCAACGGACAGGTTCAGTGTAGACAGGTCGAGAATTGGCCTTAGGTCCTCCTGTCTTTTTTGGCACCAAAAAGTACCTGGAGTAAAGTGCCTGATCCGGACTGGCCAGGGGAATGCGCTGGATGGCTCTTTTTCTTAGCAGCTCTTTTATCTCTAAGGCTGCCATCTCCCTCTGATTGGGTGGGAGATCTGTGAGGTGCCCCAATTGAGGGGGATAATTCAGGAAGGGAATAGAGTAACCTCTGGATATTATTCGGAGCATCCAGGGATCTGTCGTGATGGACTCCCAATGTGCTAAGTGCTCCGAGAAATGCCCCCGACTGCCTCCAGAGAGGAGCAGTTGGGTAACCCCTCAGGGTTGCTGCACGGGTCGATCGGAAAAGGGTTCCCTTGACCTGAAATTCTTGGGCCACCCTCTGCCTCTGGGCCGGCGTCCACCTTGTCCTCCCCTGCCTCTGAAGGACGAAGGGTCCGGAGCGAAATGGGATTATTGAGATTTCTGGAACCACATCTTCTTTTGTCCTCTCTGGTTCCTGGAAAAGGACCTTTGAGGAGCCGAGAAGCGGATTCTGACGGCAGACAACATCTTTCCGTCTTTCTTGCTCTGGAGAAGCGTATCGTGGATGGTCTTGCCAAACAGCGTAGAACCGTCAAAGGGAGCGTTCGCGAAGGACGCCTTGAAGAATTCCACAGAATTGCAAAGACGGAGCCAGGCATGACGCTGTAAGGCGATGCCTGCTCCGCTGGCTCTAGCGGCCCCCCTCCGTGGCATGGGAGAGAAGCCGCATAGAAGTGTTGGATATTGACTTTAGAGTGGCCATTCATGCCGAGAAGGTTAGTTTGTCCTCAACTGACATGGACTCTGGGGGCGACCCAGTGTTCTCTTTGATTAGGTCTCGCTGAAGCCGAATCACGTGTGCCAAGTAGTTCAGTGCCCGCACAGAGAAGGTGGCTGAAGCGAACATCTGCTTTCCAATGTGGTCCATCGTCCGAGACTCCTTGTCTGGAGGATGTACCGAGGAACTTTCCTGCGCTAGTTCCTTCTTGGTGGCAGCCGCCACCACCATGGCATCTACTGGGGAACCTTTGCTCCACACTGTCCTGTCTGTAGGGGGGCTACGGATTTTATCTGGTCTCCTGGGTATCGGCTCTACAGTGTCCGGCTCCTTCCACGCCCTGGTAGTTATAAGGTCTACCAGGGGGTTGGCCGGAGGGGACACTCAAGAGGTAGATGGGCCTGCGTCAAACACCTCCAGAAACACAGACTCATCCGAGGAAGGTTTTTGGGCTGACCACCCCCCTCTAATGCGCAGCATCTCCATGATGTCTCCGAAGGAGACGTCCTCAGGGGGTGACCTGGGGGAACCTTCCCCTTCCTCCAAGTCAGTGTCTTCTGTGAGGGACTCTGGGGAGTTCAAGTGCCTCCTTTTACACTTTCGTTTGTGAGGGACCTCCTCGGGGGGGCTGTCCAAAGAGGGTTTATCAACCAGATCCTGTTCCTCTAGGGGAACCATCGGGGCCGTAGACGCAGGCTGTCCCTGGGGCCGGATGATGGAAGACAGGCCCGTCTGTGAGGGAATGGCGGGTGGATCCGTAGCATGAGCCTGGGGTCTCGAATCCCTTGATAGGACCCTCTCCACGGCGTTAAAGGCCGAGGGTGTACTGCTGCCCCTGGGATCCGAGAGCAGCCCCCTTGGATCCGACGTGCGGATCGGCGCCAGAGTCTACACGATCAGATCCAAAAAGGCATTGTGCTCCAACCGCGTCAGAGCCAAAGACACACTAACCCCTCTGGATCTGAGGCTCGGCTCACGGCCCTGAGAGCTCAGATCTGAAAAAGGACCCGACAAACTCGAGGGTACAGTCGGCGTCGAAGTAGCAATTACTATCAGCGCCAACACCCTGTCTCTGACACTACCCGGATCCGATGGCTCCGAAACCCGATGGTGGATCAGAGAAGGAGCAATGGGGGCAAAAAAGGGGTCCAAGCTCCCCCCTGGAGGGAGAGGAGGCAAGAGCACTCCCATCTGCATCTGGGTCTGGAGGAAGTGATGCATCATCCGGTCCATGTCCGCGTCTGAAAGGCTCCTAGTGGATCTGGAAGAAGCCACCGAGGCTGGCCGGGAAGGCCGCCTCGATGACCTCGAAGGTGGCCGGGTCTCCTCCTCCGGCTCTGGAGAAAACCGTGGAGAGTGAAGCCGAGAGGGGGAAGACCCGGAGGCCTTCAGGGGAGAGCAGAGCTGCTTAGCCGGTGGGGCCATGTGGGCAGAATCGGCCCACCACTTGTGGCTCCTATGCCTCTCCCTGTCACGCTCCTTGTCCCTTCTATCTTTTTTTCTGGAGTCCCTCTCTCCCTGGACCACAGCAGGAGTTTGAGTCCCAGCCAGGGGAGCAGGAACAGTAGGTGGAACAGCCGTGGCTGGTGCCACAGAGGGAGAAGAGGATAAAGCAGAATCCGCGGGCAAAAGGCCTGCCAGGATTAGCTTGGTCCTCCTGTCCTTCAAAGCCCGGGGGTTAAAAGCCACACAAATTTTGCAGCCTGATGAAAGATGTGCCACCCCCAGGCACATGACGCACTGAGTGTGGCCATCGGCTGGGGACAGCTTATGGCCACACTCAGAGCATTTAGAAAATACGGCCTTAGGGCCTTCAGCCATTTTAGCCACACACACACCTTCACACACATAAGGGGAAGGGGGAACTATAACTAACAAACTACTAACAGAAAAATTTTTACTAGGTATACTAGAGTCGAGAAGGAACACACACACACACACACACACACACACACACACACACACACACACACACACACAGTTTTTGAAGAAACTGGATAGTAAAACTAGAGAATAAAACCCTCTAAACTACTCACAAACCGTCAAGAGCTCATCACTCTTGCTTCAAGAAGCTGCGGCAAACGAGATCTGGGGACTGGAGGGAGGTAGCAGTGTATTATGGGTAAGGGGAGGAGCTAGGAGCTCGGATCTCTAGCTTGGAAAGCTGCCAGCTCAGATCCAGTTCGGATCCGATACCCACAGGTTGCTGATCAAATGAAGTTAACTACTTCAGATCTAAGTTCACTATCCTTGTTGCTTTACACTGTTTTCTAGCCTCCATGAAATCCTGCTTGTTTAAGTTTGAGACGGGCCATGGCAGGAATATTCATTGAGTGCTGCTGCTCACCATGCAAACATGTAACCTCTGTGTAGGCTTTGTGCAAAACCAAGCCCACACAGTTTATTGAATCCCAGAGGTGATTTTAAAATATGATTTTTTTTATGTGTAGAGTCTTTGCTAAGCAAAAGCAACTGTTATGCATTTAGCAACAGCATTAACATATTCATATTATGTATTAATATCAATAACTGAATATTACCAGCATATTTGTAATAATGCTATACTATTGAAATATTCTGAACTACTGGAAACTTGTAAACAAGTATCTTAAAATATTACATACTTACATTAATATAACTACTCCAGAGATATGACAAGATGTTATCTTGATGAAATCAAGTACTGCACACCTCTATTGCTTGAAATATACTGCAGTACTATGAAACCATTAAAACATATTTTTGTTTCAGTGTTGTCTTTACCTGCTCTGCAGATTTATCATATAAATAAATTATTTTCCTCTTTTGTATTGGACAAAAGAGGAAGAGAGAGAGAGATATCTTCTCATTAAGCATGTGGCATTCCTGTATACATTAAAAAGATATTAATAATACTATGGGAGAAAAAACACAACAATGTCAGAACTGCTACATAGAAAAGAGAGCTTTAATTAAAAGCAATGACAGTAATTTAAAGGACCTATGCTAACAGGTGCTTGCAATCCAGGTTTGCTCTGCAGGGATCATTATTGTTGTTGTTGTGTCTAATGTTTGGTAGTGGATTTTTATGTGCCAAGTTACCAGCCCTGACACACAACCTTCAACGAAGGTATGCCCATTCACGCATGCCTCCACACAGAAGACGGTCTAACTGAGCATCGAACGGAACAACATCTTGCTGTAAGGCGACAACGCTACCGCAGCACCACTACTGCAGGAATCATTATAAGAACTGAAAAACAAAACTTATGTCCTCTTCATCTACAAACCAATATCACAATACTCTGACAAAAAATGTATTAAGGACTGCAAACTAGGAGTTGTTATTCAAACACCCACTGATGTGATGGTATTCCAGGATGGGCTGGATTAGGCAAACAACTGGTGCAAGAACAACTGCCTCAAAATACATGCCACAAATGCAATTAAGTACACACTGGTAAAAGAACCAGTTCTTCAATATACTACATATATTACAGGTCCATAAAGAATGACACTGAGAAGTAGGAATCCTTGTGGAGGATTCCCTGTCCTTTGATCATGATGTTTAGAGTCCATCTATTCATAGGTTCATAGGTTCATACTAGGCTATCTGCCCTAGGGCATTTATAAGCCTAGCCAGAGTATGTTTGGCTTTCGCCACCCATTTTAAATTAATTTTGCTATGCCCTTTTTCGAGGTTAGTATGCTGTGCCTCTGTCTAACAGTGACACAGAAGTGATACCCGGGGTAAACCTATGATCTCCCATCCACTCATCAAGATTTCTCTTGAAGAGAGTCAATGAGGGACTCTGCCTAACCTGGACTGGGATTTTATTCCATAGTGAAGGGAGCCTCTGGGTTATGAATCTGTCCCTCCAGCATGTCCTATTTATTTCAGTGCTGAGGTTCAAGTCTCTCGAGCGTGTAGCTCGATGGGATTTGGATTTTTTGAGGTGCAGCATGTCCCTTAATTCCGGGTTGGACATGGCCTTATACGTCAGGCACAGGTCACCTCTGAGCAGGTGGTATGCCACTGAGTAGAGCTGGAGTTTTTTTAACCGGGCAGCATATGGCATCTGTTTGAGCCCTTTGATCCTCTTGGTGAGGTACTTTTGGGGTCTTTCCAGTTGCTGCAGGTGTTTGGTAAGGTACATCCCAAAAGGGGCATTGTACTCGATTATGGGCCTGATGAGGGATGAGTAAAGAGGCACAATGACCTCCCCTAATCTAGATGTGAATCCCTTCATGATTAGGTGGGCTATATAAAATGTTTTTCTAACCACTTTGGCCACGTGGTTGTCAAATAAGAGATTGCTATCAACTTGGGTCCCCAGGTCCCTAATGACTTCTTCAGTACTTAATGGATTACCACCTATGTGGTAATTTGTGGGCACTTTGTTTTTGCCAAAGGGGATGACTATACACTTTTTGGCTGCTTAGCTTGAGGCCATGGCTCTGGCAGCAGTTGTCTGTTTCTATGAGGCCCTTTTGGAGGATGCTTGTGTCGGCTGGAGAGTCGATTATGGCGCCCAGTTTGCAGTCATCTGCGAACTTGGTCAGCCAAAGTCCTTCCATGTTGGCCTGTACCTCCGAGAAATATATACCAAACAAGAGAGGTCCCAGGACTGAGCCTTGTGGGACGCCACTTGTAACTGGTTTGGAGTCTGACATGGCTCCAGCAATTCTAACCATGTGGGTTCTGTCCTTGAGCCAGTTTGCAACCCATCTAGTGACATAGGGGTTTAACCCATAACCTCCTTTTTCCCCACTTTGCACATCGGGTCAAGGTGTCTTATGAACAGAGACCATCATCTATAGCCAATGTTCGCAATCTTCAGTCCTATCTGACCTAATAACAAAGGGCATTTCACACAAAATCAAAGTCTTACCTCCACTGTACACATTTCTCTTAGCCCCATTATTATATATAATGCACCCTTTGGAATGTACTTATTGAAACATATCTCTGAACAGGAAAGACCTCAGAGATTACTAACCCAAAAAAAGTGAAAGGCCGAAAGTTCCTTGGTTATCTTTTTTTTCCTATAAATACTTCTACAATAATTTGCATGTGGACTTTTTGGTGATGAAAATATCCCATGCTCCTATACCTGCTATGTGTTCAGAGAACTAATGGTTTCTTAAGCACTACATATAAAGGACCTCGGGTTCTATCAATAAATGGATATGGCATGGTGGCACAATAGGTTTGTATCACAGCATATACCCCAACCATGGAATAAACTATATCTGTACCTTCAGCAGAGTAGTATCCCAGCTTCATTCAAGACTAACCTAGAAATCTGGATGGGAACTCACAGATTCTGCTGATCCTATCTGGCATAACAGCAGGAGTAAATTCTTGATGCTGAGTGTTCCAGCTAGACTGTTAATGGTCTGGAAACTGACTGCCTAGGACTGTGTCTGTCTATTCACCTATGCTTTCAAGAAAAATGTTCCTTATATTTTAGTACAAATAATAAGCATCTGTATGCAATAAGCATCTCTTTGTTCAGTAATTTAGCCATCACTTTGGTTGTCAGCATTCCACTCAAGTGCTCTGATCTATCCATAGCACTATGATTTCTGGCTCTCAGATTCAGTCTTTTTCCTCCTAGGTTTATGATGTTCCCCTGAAAGCCAGACACATTTTGAGGTACATACTTCATTACATACATAACATAAACCTATACCAAGATTTACTACCAATAAGGACATTGGGTCTAGTACATAAATACATTATATTATGAAAAGTAAGAAAGTGCTCCTCTTTCTGATTTTCTAACAAGATTCTTAAAGGTTTGTGCTCTGATTTTTAATGCTCAGATGTTGAGAGGTATTGTTGCCACATTTTCAAAAGCTCAGTGTCTGATATTTTAATGGACATCCAAGATTTTGTGGGATAAATCATACCCACTTACAAGTACAATAGCTCTCAACCAAATAGGGACACATTTAAAAAGAATCAGGGACAATTCCAGAAAAAATCAGGGGCAATTTTAAAATATTAGCACTATTAACTTGAGACTTTGACAGAATAAGCAAATGTGAATTAAAATACATTTTCTGAAGTAAAAGAAGTTTATAACTCTTAATTATTGTCATTATTTATTAAGTGTAATTCACCACCTTTCCTCCAAAAGCCACCAGTTTCAAAAGGGATTAAGATGGACAGAGTTAAAATCTGACTCAAAATCAGGGACGTCCCTGAAAATCGGTGACAGCTGAGAGGTATTTTTGCTAAAATAAAATCTCAGTACTGTGTAATTTGAGCAGTTTCAAATGTTTATATAATATTAATGTGTTTCACGATACAATTCAAGTATTTTATCTAATGATTATATTGCAGCAAACGTCGTTTTTTACCCAGGACACAACTGCCCAAACAGGGATTATTCTGCATAAAGAGGAGCAGGTGTTAACTACCATCACTTGTATACAATGAAAAAAACGCACCTTATAGCTTTCCACAAGTAAATTTAAAACAGCTCACAGCTAAGCAAATAGTGTTTTCACAGCCAGCAATCTCCTGTACGACTCACTGACAGAATTTTTTTTCAACTCAAAAAACTATGGGCCGGATTCACGAAACCTCCGTGTAAGACTTAATATGTCTTACTCGGAGGCTACAATTGAATGGTATGACGTCAGCATGCCATGCATATTCATGAGGGCATGCTGAGTCATACCCAAGTCTAACACGGTCCGGTGGGGTAGAGGGGCGGTCCAATTGCCGAGTACAGCAAAGGGACACGCCCCCAGAAGAGTCAGAGTCCTGAAAGTAAACACCCACGAGCGAGTCCGCTGAAATGTCAAGGAACACAACACACATCCTCACAGACTAAACCCTACTGAAAATATGTAAAATGTAAAAATAGCAGTTTCCTTTTTTTTTTTTTATAATTTCCAAAATGTTTGCCCGCATTTGCGCTTGTTTGTGTGGGTATGCCCTTCACTCAACCACAGTTAGCAGATATGACATTGAAAAGCATATAAGATCTACATATGTAAATTAAGCAAAGTAGCAATAGCATAGCGGTAGAGACGTCACCCAAAGAATAGGTCGTCACGGTTCAAGCCCCACCGCATCCCCCTCCATTTTTCTTTTAAATAAGTATGAATCG
>NC_056726.1:1711363680-1711378457 GCF_019279795.1 Protopterus annectens | reverse complement strand
CTATTTCCCTACTCTCTGAATAGTCAGCTGGCAAGATTCTGCTCCAGGACTCTATGCAAGAAGGCCTGAAAGACAGATGTTTATTTGTTTATTTTCCTTGGACAGGAATGTCTCTGTATGCTTCCCACCTTTTTCACTAATATCCAGAGTACTTCTGAAGATTCAGAACAAATCCCCCAAGATCTTTGTGGTGACTTCCTTCTGACCCAAGCAACAGTATTTCTCCCTTGTTTTAGAAATGGCAAGATGCAATTACCATAAACGTC
Organism: Protopterus annectens; assembly: GCF_019279795.1. Taxonomy (NCBI): domain Eukaryota; kingdom Metazoa; phylum Chordata; order Ceratodontiformes; family Protopteridae; genus Protopterus; species Protopterus annectens. The sequence goes on along the minus strand of NC_056726.1, from coordinate 1,711,378,191 downwards.
CTCACACAATAGCTCTAATGACGCAAGATAATAAATCTTTGATACACCTTGACCCCAATCAACTTCAGCTGACTGCCTGGATGATAGAGTCTTAATTCCCTTTACATACCTTGTTACTGATGGTGTGCAGCAGCTACTAATGGGAGCAAGAAAACCTGCTACTAGAAAACCATATATTAGCAAACAGAAAAGGTTTTCTAGTTGGTACAAGCAGCATAACCAGCACACATTCAAGGCTAGTTGTTCTCTGGTTTTATAATACCTGTGTGAGTTACTATCCTATGGCCTTCCTTAATCCTCCATCAAGGTTAATTTACTGGCCATTTCAGGATGTCTGTCCATGGCTCCTCCTCTTTCAATTCATTCTCATGTCAAAAATTTTTGAAAGGGGTTTTGCATAAGTGGCCTCCAAGAAAACCAGTGGCACCTCCATGGGATCTTAATTTTGTGTTACAGAAGCTGACACTTTTTCCATTTGAACCAGCGAACCTGGCTGACTTGAGGTTCTTAACATGAAATACATTTTTACTGATTTCATTGACCTCTACAAGAAGGGTATCTGAGTTGCAAGTCTTCATGGTGAGACAACCCTATCTCATTTTCCACAGGGACATGGCTTCTTTTAAGAACTAATATTTATTTTATGCCTAAAGTGTTTTTTTAATTTACTTTAATCCAAACTATCTATCTCTCTGTTTTCTTGCCTGAACCTAAATGTGAGGGAGAGGGTATACTCCATACTTTTGATGTCTGCAGACAACTCTGGTACTATTGACAGAACTAAATCTTTCAGATACTCAGAAGTTCATTTCATATGAACGTAAGAAGGGACGACTTGTGTCAAAGCAGATAAATGGTTGTCTAATGCTTATCTTTTGTTATACTCAAGGCAACAAAATTATTTAAAGCAGGGTCAAGGCCCACTCTAAAAGGGCCTTAGCTTCACCTATGGCTTTTTGGAAAGGGATGGATTATTAGTATTCTTGAAGCAGCAACTTGGTCCTCTGTACATACTTTCACAAAGCACTATAAGCTTGATTCCTTCTCTAGGTCTAGATCTGGCTTTGCTAGGACCACTGTCCAGGGGCTTCTGGACTCTTCTCTGACCACCTCCAAAATGTTTTAAACTTGGGTAATATACCTGTATAACTAAGGCTACTGCAGCAGATATCAATATGATGAACACAGTACAGCCATATAAATAAACTCATCATAACAGTAGATGTTCGAATGATCACTGTTGCAGTAGCCTGTCCCTCCAACCCGTGTTTTCTGGTGTGTTGTTTATACTAGAGTGTAAATTCATATTTTTTTGCTTTTCCTAACATTGTCCTTCCAGGGCTCAGCCTCCCTCTCCCTGTTGGCAGGAATGCTCTGAATAGCTTGGTGTCCAAATTGTCTTTTTAGTCAGGTCAACTCAATATGACTAATGGCATGAGTGCATGCAAGGTGCCCCACAGCTTTTGAAGCTGGCTGTTTATTATATTCTTGGCAGAATATGGGCCATATAGCCAAGGCTACTGCAGCAGTGATCATTAAAATGTGTACTATTGTGGTGAATTTACTTACACAACTGCACTTCCAGGAAGATGCTTGTTTTTTTTTTTTTTTTACTTTATTAAAAAATAATTTTGTGTTAGAATCTGACTGAATATGATGCAGCACAAAGTTCTATAATTTGTCTAGAGTGAGTCCCTTTGATGATTATATGATGTAATCATCAAGTGCATTCTTAATTTGTCTTTTTGACTGTAGGTTATTTGTTTGGTTTACTTAGGTTACTGAATATTATTTTGAGATGAGAATACTTTTTTAAAGTGTTTTGGAATTCTGATCAGTTCATTTCTTTTAATATTAGATGCTGAATAACTTTATTTGAGTGGTTTCATGCAAATTTCTCTATACTATTTTGTATGCTTGTTGTATGTAAATTGTGTTTCTGTATGTTTGTTAATATTGGTTAAACATGTAACAGTCTTGGAAGTAGAAGAGACTGCTGCTAACAGTTTCCTCTCTTAAGTACGTTTTAGATTTATACAGTATCCCAAGTTTCCTGTATGTTTTGGTTTTGACACAATCAATATGTTGGTCAAATGTCAGTTTATGATCTATTATGACTCCTAACAGTTTCATGTGAGATATGTGCTCTTTTCTAATTCCTTGATTAGAGGTGCAGGGGGATTCAAGAAAGCCATCTGTGCAACATGGCATGGACTGTTTTGTATTCAGTAAGCAGCTCTACACGGTATTTAGCACTGTGCAACCAAGGTAAACACCATGGCAAGGTATTACAGCATAAGCAGCTGAACTACATTTTAAATCAACCAATCCAATTTTACAAGCTATAAGGCAACTGTGTAGACTCTGTATAGACTCTGTGAATTCCAAAACCTTTGGAGTACGGCCACAGAAAGGAGTCTACATGGACAGAATGTTAGGGGCTGCTGCTCCTTTAATTCATTTGTATGTGCTACAGGCTGAAGCCAATGCTGCTGCTGCTGCTAACAGGCCTAGCCAGAGAAAGATAAGAGCTTTCAGGCCCCCCTTTAACTTTTCACAACCTACATGATGTGGGAATTGTAGCACTACAGGGTGGATAGGGACACACTACAGAAACTCTGCAACCTCTGTCATCCTCAACTCAGAGCCAGCAACAACCAAGGGGAACCCATTCCAGTGGGGACAAAGGTATGTGCTGCACTTGGAATCTTAGCTAGACATACTTTTCAGAGACCAAGAGGGGAGCGCACTCCCCCAAACAGCACATTTGCATGATATTAAGTGGAGCACAACAGTTTCAAACAGTGCATTTCACTAAACATGATAACTGGAACTGGCAGGAAACCATCAGTCTCCGTTGCTCTTGACCCATGGTAGACATGGCAGGCATTTGTGGGGAAGGTGCTAGCTTTAGAGCACAGAGGTGGGGTGTCCAGAACTCCTGGATATTTGCTGGAGTCCTAGCTAAGAGCCACAGCCAAAGGCTTCTGCAGTAGGACTATTCCGGCTCCCAGTACAAGTCTGAGGCTTAGGATAGTTTAGCCTGGGCTGCATCCATGGTCATAGATATCTCACACATTGGTAACCAATGTAGGCATCATTTCAAAGACCTGCGGAAGAGGAAGATGGATGCTGTTGACCGTTGGATTGAGAAATTTAGTACTGGGGACATCCCACACCTATGTAAGTATCAACTACAGAGAGTACTTGTAAGACTTAGAAAGCTGAATATAAACAAAACTGGTATTCATAATGGTGTTCTGTTCTGTTTTTTACACAGCTGTCAGGGATAAAAAGTGCAATGATTGCTTAGGATGAGGGAAACATGTGTCATGTATGCCAGCAGAAGAGTAGTGTTAAAAGTTAAATATAGTTTTTTTGGCATTTCATAGAGTTGTAGCCAACTGACCATGCATATCTCAAGTGTAAAAGTAAGTATGCATGCATTAGTTTGTAGCACTAATGAAAAGTACAATAGTACACTTTAGTCAGAGGTTGTGGGTTCAAATACCACAATTTCCAGCAATACAGTACTGTTAATTCTTCAATGAATATTTAAATTAAATTAAAACCTCTGTACCAATGTCACAAATGCCCTGCTGTAAACAGTAACCTGTATAATTGGAACATGCATATAGACACATCAAGGATTACTTGCTGCAATCTATAATATAATGTGCATCTGTTAAGAAGTGAAATGTAAAAGTTAACATAACAGAGTCAAATAATTGTATTAATGCATTGTATGTGACATATGAAGGTACTAATCTTCCCTCTTTTTTCCTCAAACCCCAACCCTTATCTCTCATTTTTATTTTATTTCAATTTTTTTATAAAAAAAGGTTTGTGTCATTATTTTTTACTTTATTTTCTTTTAAAATATAATTTTATTTTTATGTTATGTTATTTTATTGTAAAAAATAATTTTTGTTTTATTTTTTGTTCTATTTTATTTATTTTTTTATTTTATTATGTGTTGTCAAAATGTGTCCATGTCATCCATTTGTACCACATCACTAAATAATCCACAGCACAGCAGTGTTGGCCTGGCCCACAGGATCCACCTACCCCCCTCCACTGGCTCGAGCACCGATGCCCAACACAAATCTTGGAGCCAACCAGACAGCACCACCTCTGCACTACCTACCTTCTTCAGGTAGTCCTGCCCCAGAAGATGGTCCAGTGGTACCCTCTGGAAGCAGTGGCAGAGGTGTTGATGTTATCACCCACACCAAGTTGCCAGGTATAGTGCACAGGGATGTGCATTGCACTGTTGGTGCATGCCTATGCCAGCTGGAGAGGCTGCTTTTCCTCATTTCATATAGCATTGAGAGGAGAAGGAGACATCAAGCACCCCAGCGAGTGGTGGAGTGAGGTAACAGTGATGACAGTCCAGTGGGTGAGGATTCAATTGTCACTATCACCCAGCTTGACAACTGTGGGTTTGGGATGTCCCCACCATCACCCCAATCATTTTGTCCCCCATCCTTTTGTTACCATCACCGTCCCTCTCTCATGTCTTGTCTTGTCTGTCTGCAACTGCTTCCTCACCTATCCAACTTAACTGACACAGACATACCTGCATCCCTTCCCCAACATTCCTTTCTCTTTGAAATAAAAAATAAATGGGCACCTGTCCCATGAAAAAATGACATTCGGCCCATATGTAGCTCTCCATTTCGCATATGTGTCTTCTTGACACACTTGATTCATTCCAATTGGCTATACAACATGATTGTGTTGTGGTCACCCCTCTCTGGAGGTGATAGTTCAAATTCAGGTCATATTCTGCACATACGTTCAGTTTACACTGTTAAAGAATTTGATAGCTATAGTTCTTTCCTACCTCTTTCCTGCACATTACTGTCCTGCTTTCCCTTTGTTCATCCCCCTGCTTGCTCCCCATTTCACCACTTTCCTATCTAACCCATTTTAACACCTTTAATCTAGTCAAAACATTCAATAGAATCACACACAACACACATAAGTTGCAGAAAAAGCAATGTATTCCTTACTTTTTGGGCTCCGTGTTTATTTGGAGGTGTGCAACACCCAGCAATGGTGAGTGGCAGCAAACAGGTGCTGTTACCCTCACGTAGTGTAACTTAACACCTCTGCACTATACCAACACACACCAACACAACTCATATAAACAATTCATGTCAAAGCAGTATCACTCTAGTATTTAGCAGTATTAGATGCACCTATATTCTACCCCAGTACCATCTGGCCCCAAAAAGGAATGTATCAATGCATTAACACATGCTCCCACAGAGTCAGTTAAGCAGCAGGTGTACTTCATAGACTCAGTACTAACTATCAGACTTGAGCAATGTGACTCACATTAGTACACTGCTTACCTATGCACAAACAGAGAAAAATGAATGGAAATGTGTATGTCGCATGCTCAAACCGCTGCTCACCATGCTACGGAAATGTACATATTATGCTGTATTACTGCTGTGTACTGTCCATTTCCTATGTATGACATAAAATTAAATGTGGAAACATTACAAACTGAGGGCCCTGTGTAACAATATGTCACATATTTACAATACATCTATGTGCTGTCCCCCCAAGCACTGCAACCCTGGTGTTTCAGTACTTTTTCCACACATGTCAACCACAATACAAAATGTAATCATCAAATGTTCTGTGCTATGCAATGCACATAAATATGGTAACATGCACAACTAAAGCTATTGACCCATATACCTAGAAAGCCCTAGTTGCAAGGCTAGAGAAGGAATCAGCATGGACCATATCCACAGGGACATAGGTGACTTTGAACACACTTGATCTAACACATTTTGTTTTTGGCAAGTGTAGATCTTGCTTATTGAACCTTATGGACTTCTTGGGTAATGACCCTAAAGACCTGGATGAGGCCTAATGGGAATAATGCCTATGCTGAGTTATCCAAGGCTTTTGACACTATCCTCCATTCATGTCTCATAGTGAAGATCTCCCATGTGGGAATTAAGCCATACAGTATAGAGGGATAGGCAACTGGGTTACCGACAGAACACATACACTCAAAGTTGGGGACTGCACCTCCACCATTAGTCACTTACCATTACAATACCATAAGGATCTGTGCTGGGCCCTTAACTGTATGCAAACTACTTATCTGAAGTGCAGGCAACAGCAGATAGCCTGTGATTTACCAAGATTGCAGATGACTGTTAGCTGGTCACACTAATATACAGTCCCCCAATGATGGTAACATATAACAGAAGGAGCCGCCACACACAAATGATTGGTGCCAAAGTCACGGACTGAACCATACAGCATACAATGCCTCATTGTCTCCTTTGGCAATAAAGTACCCATGCTACTTATGATACACATAGCACCCCTGTGAGCTCAGACACAGTGTTGTGAGACTTGGGAACACATATTGATAGCAAATTTACACTTTCATCACTGTGTCCATAGTAGTGACACACACTCTGCATTCCAGACATCATACATATGGAAATCACATCCAAGACCAGTGTGGTCATACCTCTGCTGTACTCTACCCTTATCAGACTACTAACTGAGTATAATGCTCTCATCTGTCTGTACCTCATCAGACACCTGCAGCAACTGGAGAAAACACAGGTTTGCACCTGGGAGATTCCAGGGCCTCCAAACATGACATACATGGAAAGATTGAAAGACCTGTCACTGTACTTGGTGTCATGCAGGCTGTTGAAAGGTTACCTACTCCTGCTCTACACATTAGTTTCAGACCCTGTCCTTCTGGAAATGTTGGACATCTGCAAATCAAATGGGACAAGAAAAGCTTGGTCCAGGGTTCTCACCCTAGCCTGTGACATAAACAGGACATGCTGGGGAGACAGATATATCCTCCAACAATTCACACTCCTCTGTAATAGTCTCCCAGTGCATGTGAAGCAGTAATGACCTTGTTCAAGCACAAACTTGACTACTGGTTAGGTGACTGTAAAGTCACCTCTGGGGTGGCACCTATCTCCCTCATGGACAGGGCCAGTTGGTGCTGCTCACAACATCACACTGTTAAAAATGACCAACCAACTATGGCCAATAAGGGTACTTGTGTTTTTACACAGCTAGTCTTCTAAACACCCTAGGGCCAATTGGCTAGTAGCCACCTATGAAGCTATGAACCTATGCAGCCCAACCAACATCTTGTCTCCCCATGGCCTGCTGATGTAATCTATTATAAGTTCACCTGCAGTCTTATACAAGTCAGACTTGTGCCTTAGCGTGTATATAAAGTACTGTGTTCTGTAGTCTGTGTACTTAGATAGGTAGGGGTTCTATTCTCACTGTAGTCAACAGAGAGTGTGTGTGTGTGTGTAGACAGAAAAACAGAAGTGTGTATCCCACAATTACTGCTGCAGTACCATGGATTGACAGTATTTTGATTCTTGCAGATGACTAAATATCCATTTCATGTAGCCCACCCAACATTTTGTCTTCCACATGGCCTGTTGATGTAATCTACCATAAGTTCACCAGCAGCCTTATACAAGTCAGACTTGTGCCATAGTGCATGCATAAAGTACTGTGTTTAGCAGTCTGTGTACTTCGGTATGGGTTCTGTTCTCACTGTAGGCAACTTTGTGTGTGTGTGTGTGTGTGTGTGTGTGTGTGTGTCTAGACAGAAAAACAGAAGGGTGAATTCCACAATTACTGATGCAATACCATGTATTGACAGTAGTTTGAGTCTTGCGGATGCCTACATAGCCATTCCATGCAGCCCATCCAACATCTGACCTCTCACACGGCCTGCTGATGTCATCATCTATAAGTTCATCTGCAATCTTGTAAAAGTCAGACTTGCATAAAGTACTGCATTCTGTTGTCTGTGTACTTAGACAGATAGGGGTTCTATTCTCACTGCAGTCAATTGTGGGTGTATGCGAGCTCTTGCTTAACATTACAGAGAGCATTTTACACCAGCATGTGAGACACTGTTATATTCATAACAGCCACTGCTGATGTCATCAGTTATAAAGTGTTGTCTGACACACTCCAAGTCAGACTTGTGCTGTAGCGCTTGAGTAAAGTACTGTGTTCTGTAGTCTATGTACTTAGATAGGAAAAAGAAGTTATGTCTTACCATAACGTTCCATCTGTGTTGTAGATTTATTCATTCATTACAAATAAGACTTCAGTTCCGTCCTCGGAACCGATACAGCCATTTCCAAGCTTGTGCCAGCCAAAAACTCTCAGCTAAGACCTACCCACAATGCCCCTCTCCTAGTTACTTCAGATCAAGTTTGCCCACCCCTATATAATAGAGATAGTAATAAGATCTAAAACACAGATGCAACGTTATGGTAAGGCATAACTTCTTTATCTGATATTGTAAATCTTTGTTTATTCATTACAAATAGGACCGAGTCCCCAGCTACGTGAGTCCTGGGTGGCCCTAAGGAAGGATATTTCTGAGCATCATATAGCCAAAGATGCTCGTCCCCTGAGGCCAAATCCAATTTGTAATGACAGATAAAGGTATGAAGTCTTGCCCAAGTGGCTGCTGCACAGATATCATCCATAGAGGCTCTGGAATTAAATGCTACAGAAGTAGCCATAGATCTGGTAGAATGAGCCTTTATTCTGGAAGGTAAGGCTAGCTTATTCTGTTGGTAGATAAAAGTAATGATGTTTCTAAGCCAGGAGAATAAAATCACTTTGGAAACAGGTTTACCCATTCTGGGTCCTGCAAAGGCCACAAACAATTGATCTGTTTTAGTTCTGTCCAAATAACAACGAAGCTGCCGATGCACATCAAGGGTGTGCAAAAGGTACTCCCCTCTATTAGAATGCTGAGGAAAGAAAACCGGCATGTCAATAGATTGGTTAATGGAAAATCCAGAAATTGCCTTGGGCAAAAAAGAAGGGTGAGTACAAAGGGACACCCTATCCATGTAAAAGATCAAGTATGGTCTCTTGACACTCAAGGCCTGTAGCTCAGATACTCTTCTTGCTGAGGTAAGTGCTACTTGAAGTAAGGTTTTCCATGACAAAAATTTTAAATCACATGAATCAAAGGGCTCAAAAGGAGGATCTGTGAGAGACTGAAGCACCAAAGTCAAGCCCCAGGGTTCTAATGGAGGTTTAACTGGAGGTTTAATGTGTAATACTCCTTTCAAAAATGTTTTGCATAGGTGGCGTGACATAATCAAAGACTTATCAAGTCCATTATGAAAACTGGCGATGGCTGCTAAATGTACAGTGATCATTGATGCTGAGGCTCTTACATGTAAAAGAGTCATCAGGTATTGAAGGATCTTTTGAATAGACATAGAGAAGGGATCTATGTTCTGATCTTTGGCCCAAATAGAAAACCTACTCCATTTACTAGAATAAACTTTCCTGGTGGAAGGTTTGTGTGAAGCCAGAAGAATTTCATGAACAGGAGATGGGATGACAGGTAGCCTGGTAATCATTGGAAGTGGAGGAACCAAGCTGAGCTTGAGACTGTGGAGGTTCAGATGAATCAGTCCTGAGGATGAGATAACAGGTCTTGGGAATGATCCAGGATCTCTGGGCTGTGAATCAGATGAGGCCATAGAAGCGGAACCAGACTTGACGGGGCCAGTAGGGGGCAATGAGGATCACTTTGCTTCTCAACCTCTGAGCTTTATGGAGAAATGTTGGAATGAGGGAAATGAGAAAGGCATACAGAAGACCCCGGGGTAACTATGCGTTAGAGTGTCCCATGGGGGGTTCCCCCTGAGGGGAGGGAAATCAGGGCAAAATAGCTTCTGCATTTGTAGTTTAGGGGGGAAGCAAACAGATCCACAGCAAGGCTTTCCCCAGCGTCAGAAGATCCAATCTGCTGTTACAGGGTTGAGGGGCCACTCATGAGGCATCAGGATGTTCCTGCTCAGATTGTCCGCGATACGGTTGGAACTCCCGGGAATGTGCATTGCTATAAGAAGCGGTTGGAAGCTATCGCCCAGTGCCAAATCCCCATGGCTCCCTGACACAGGGGGTAAGACCTGGTTCTGTCTTGCTTGTTGATATACCAGACGACTGACATGTTGTCTGTCTGAATTGCAATGGTTCCAGAGGGTAGGGAATGCATGGAACGCTTGCAACACTAAGAGAACTGCCCTCAGTTCCAGGACATTTATGTGCAAATTGGCCTCCATGAAGAACCAGGTGCCCTGGAACGTCTTTCCTGGAAATGCCCCCCCACCCTAATAGGAAGCATCTGTGGGCACCATGGCCGTGGACTGGGGAAGACAGAATGGTCGGTACTAAAGATTCATTTGTGGCTTCATCCACCATATCATTTCTTCCTTACAATGGTTTGTAAGACATAACATGTGGTCGAGTGGGTGAGTTAGAAATGACCAGTGTGCAGAAAGGGGCCACTGCAGGATTCTCATGTGCAGCCTCGCCAGTGGTACTAACGTAAGAGTTGCAGTACAAGACATGCTGGTACATAGGTCTGAGGAAGAAGGTCTTGGATTTGGTATCTTATTTTCGAAATCCTGTAAGAGGGGAGAAAAGCTTGACAGGATGTGTTGAATACCGCACCAATAAATTCCAGTATCTTCACTGGGGACATTTGAGATTTGTCCTTGTTGATTGAAATCCCCAAGCGGGAGAGCTAGACCTTGAGTGTAAGAGAGGCTGCAGACTAGGAGATTCCTGGTGGAGTGGTAGGAGCCAATACGTCTACATACGGAAACAACTGGAATCCTTGTAGTCGAAGATGAGCTACCACAACTGCCATACATTTGGTGAACACTCGGGGGGGCTGTTGAGAGACCGAATGGCAGTACCTTGAACTGGTAGTGATTGGCTCCCAGTCGGAAGCGAAGAAATATCCGGGAGTGGTGATCCATCTTTATGTGGTAGTACGCGTCCTTCAGGTCTATAGAGCACATCCAGTTGTCCCTCCCTAGGAAGGGAAGAATGGACTGTACCGTGACCATCCAGAATTTTTGAGGTTTGATAAATTTGTTCAATAGGGTGAGATCAAGGAATGGTCTCCAGTCCCGTCTTTTTTGGCACTAAAAAGAACCTCGAGTAAAACCCGGATCCTGTCGAGTCTGGTGGGACTGGCTGGATGACTCTTTTTATGAGCAGCTTTTCTATTTCTAAGGCTGCTAACTCCCTCTGATTGGGTGGTACATTGGGGATTCGTTTGAAGGGTCTGGGAATTAAATCAAATGGTATTTGGGAGCCTCTGGATATTATTCTCTGCACCCAAACATTGGTAGTAATAAGATGCCAGGCTGGTAGGTGCAGAGAAACACAACCTCTGACTGCTTCCAGAGGAAAGCAATCGGGCCACTGCTCAGGAGCACTAGTAGGGTCTGCGGAGAAAGAATCCCTAGCCCTGGTTACGTGGACCCCCTCTACCCTAAAGTGGAGTCTTCCAGATGAGTTGCCCCTCTGCCCTGGGGATTGTTCACGAGTCTCATGAAAGGATCCTTGGAATTTCTTAAACCACATTTTCCTCCCTTCTGGTTCCTGGAGTAGGACCCTGGGGTTGGAAAAGCATGCCCACAGCAGACAGGGTACTTCCGTCTTTCTCAATTGGGTGCAAGTGTGTCTCAGTTTGGGTCCAAAAGTGCAGATTCGCCGACAGGTGCATTGATGAAGGAAGATTTAAAGGGGTCTGTGAAGTCACACAACCGCATCCAAGCATTACGCCTCATGACAATGCCTGATGAGGCAGTTCTAGCTGCCCCTTAGTGGTGTGAGATATCAAACGTATCAAGGAGTTCAAGATGGATTCAAGGGTAGCTAGCTGCAAGGTGACAGTGTTATACACCTCATCAGGCAGTACCCTGCCAAAGAGGAAGGCATTTCAGAAATTAGGTCTCTTTGGAGGTGAGTAAAGTGTGCCAGATAGTTCAGCGACCGGACGGCAAATGTCGGTGAAGCATAGGTCTGCTTCCCTAGTCTGTCCATGGTCTAGGACTCCCTGTTCGGAGGATGGACAGTGGAACTATCTTCTGCCAGTTCCTCCAGGGGACAGGTTCTACATTGTCCGGGGCCTTCCAGGCATGCTGCACAATGAGCTTAACAAGGTCATCTGATGGTGGAGTTACCCAGGAAGTAGATGGCCAGACATGGAAGGCCTGCAAGAACACTGATTCCTCAGAAGAAGGGTTAGAGATCTTCCAGTCTCCTTGTTGCTTGAAGATGTCGAGAATTTCTCTGAATGAGTCATCTGGGAGAGACCATTGGGACCCTTCCCCCTCATCACAATTGGTGTCTTGATTGATAGATTCTGCTGGGGAAATAAGGTTCTTCCCTCTTGCACCATTTCTTCCTGGGTGGCTCCCCAGTGGGATCTTCTGAGGAGGACTCTGGAGAAGGGGTTCCCTTCAAAGGGGGTCTTGCGACTCCCATGCCCGGGGTCCCGAAATAGGGAGTTGGGACAGCTGCATGCTGGGGGTCTGATACTGATGTCATTGGTGGTGACTGCATGCCTGTGGAGGCAAGGACCTTCTCCATCACCTGGAAAACAGGCCTGCCGAGGAGGATAGGAGCCCAGAACCAGGAAGGACAACCTCAGAACTGGGGTCACACCCCGTCCTGAGGAGCTCACCTGCAGGTGAGGAGCTCTGAAGACTGGAAGTCGTTAGAGCCGTGGACATAGATGGTGCCAGCAAAAAATAGGCACTGGGCTGGGTACCAAGATACGGACAGTCCAAGCACTGCTCGAGAGAGCATCAGCTCCACCTGAGCAAGGGTGGTTGGTGCAAACAGGGGAAAAACTGGACACTGGTACCGAGATCTCCAGGACCTGGGAAGAGGCCGGAGGATAAACAGGGGAAGATGTAGTAAAAGATTCCGAGCCAAGAGGTATAGAAGGTCTAGCTGGAATGGGCAATCCCCTAGCTGCCAGAAGCTTGTCCACAACCCGCACTAGATTTAATTCAGAAAAACTCCTGGTGGATCTAAAGGAGGCTGCTGAAGGAGAATTAGGGCTTTCTAGAAAGGGGCTAAACCTCTGTCCCAAAATAGGGTCATAAGTTGGAGAGTATCTTGTCCTTGACAGATATTTGATTTTTGGAGCCGAAGAAACTATCGGCACCATGGCCGGGGATGGTGCCGAAGCAGGTACAGCCATAGGAGCCAATTTCAGATCCAAGGACGGCACAGAAGTCAGTGATACCGAGGTTAGAACCGAAATAGGGGTAAATATCATGGATGGCATGGAGGGAGAAGATACAGAGCCTGGTGCTGAAGAGGTCTGCACCGAGGGCACCCGCGAAGTACAGAGACTGACTCGGTTCCATAACTGACAGAGATGCAGGAACCAAGTGACTCCGTTTTTCTTTATGTTTTTTGGTCTTTGGTGGGGGGTGAGACCTCCGACACAGATACAGCCTCCGAAAAAGGTGTCTTGATTAAACCTTTTAAAATAAGCTTATTTTTTACGTTCTGCTAGTGTCGCGCATTACTAAAACTAGCACAAATGTCACAGTCAGCTTAAATATGATCCATGCCCAAACAGTAGAACAGTCAACGAACGTGTCCATCCATGTTGGGTATCTTACAATTGCCACACTTGTCACACTCTCAACTTAGCTTTGCATGACATAGTGAGGGAACAAGGCTATCCTATAGAAAACAAACAAAGAAGGAGAGTAAAGGTGAGAGAATACCAACAATGGTATTTTTAAATCATACCACAAGTGGTAAGGAAGGGCCTATCAAAGGCAGGAGGAGAGGACAGTACCAATAATGGCAGAAATTAGAATTTCCAAGGTAAGGGGTAGGAATAGAATTAGGTTATAGGCGACAGTGAGAAAAGGCTAAATTGACTAAAAAATAAATTTTGAGGAGAAACTATCTTAAAATGACAATTCTTTTCTACTTAGCTTTGAGAGAGACGGCTAGAATGTCTGACTAGAATGTGGGCAAATGAGATCTGGTGTAACTAGGGAGAGGGCAATTATGGGTAGGTCTTAGCTACTTCAGAGATTTTGGCTGGCGTGAACTTGGAAACGGTTGTATCGGTTCCGAGACAGAACCGAGTCCTTTTTGTAATGAATAAACAAAGATTTAGAATATCAGTTGGGGAGTTTATTCTTACTGCAGTCAACTTGGTGTGTGTGTGTGTGTGTGTGTGTGTGTGTGTGTGTGTGTGTGTGTGTGTGTGTGTGTGTGTGTGTGTGTGTTTGTGCACTTGCTTGACATTAGACAGAGCATTTACGACAACAGCATGTGGGACATTGCTTTCAACATCTTCCTCTCACCAGACTGCTGATTTGTGGATGTGCAGTATACACATCAGGGCAGGGTCAACAATGTCCTGTAGTCCAAGAGCAAGTCACCTCATCCTTTCTAAATACAGATTTCAGGAACATGTCTTTCAGTATATCCACATATGTCGTGGCATGGTTTGTAGGACCTGTATTTTCTTGGTGTGAATCCCCATGGTCTGGCCAGCTGCTGCAGATATCTGGTGAGGTACATACAAAAGGAAGCATTATACTGTATTAGTGTTCAAATTAGATCCGAGTACAGTGCTGTTATATCATCCTCAGATCTGGA
>NC_056726.1:1711273680-1711358680 GCF_019279795.1 Protopterus annectens | reverse complement strand
GGCCACTCATGAGGCATCAGGATGTTCCTGCTCAGATTGTCCGCGATACGGTTGGAACTCCCGGGAATGTGCATTGCTATAAGAAGCGGTTGGAAGCTATCGCCCAGTGCCAAATCCCCATGGCTCCCTGACACAGGGGGTAAGACCTGGTTCTGTCTTGCTTGTTGATATACCAGACGACTGACATGTTGTCTGTCTGAATTGCAATGGTTCCAGAGGGTAGGGAATGCATGGAACGCTTGCAACACTAAGAGAACTGCCCTCAGTTCCAGGACATTTATGTGCAAATTGGCCTCCATGAAGAACCAGGTGCCCTGGAACGTCTTTCCCTGGAAATGCCCCCCTCACCCTAATAGGGAAGCATCTGTGGTCACCATGGCCATGGGCTGGGGAAGACAGAATGGTCGGTACTAAAGATTCATTTGTGGCTTCATCCACCATATCATTTCTTCCTTACAATGGTTTGTAAGACATAACATGTGGTCGAGTGGGTGAGTTAGAAATGACCAGTGTGCAGAAAGGGGCCACTGCAGGATTCTCATGTGCAGCCTCGCCAGTGGTACTAACGTAAGAGTTGCAGTACAAGACATGCTGGTACATAGGTCTGAGGAAGAAGGTCTTGGATTTGGTGTCTTATTCTCGAAATCCTGTGAGGGGGGAGAGAAGCTTGACAGGATGTTGTGTTGAAGACCGCTCCAATAAATTCCAGTGTCTTCACTGGGGACATTTGAGATTTGTCCTTGTTGACTGTAATCCCCAAGCGGAGAGCGAGACCTTGAGTGTAAGAGAGGCTGCAGACTAGGAGATTCCTGGTCGGAGTGGTAAGGAGCCAATCGTCTACATACGGAAACAACTGGAATCCTTGTAGTCGAAGATGAGCTACCACAACTGCCATACATTTGGTGAACACTCGGGGGGGCTGTTGAGAGACCGAATGGCAGTACCTTGAACTGGTAGTGATTGGCTCCCAGTCGGAAGCGAAGAAATATCCGGGAGTGGTGATCCATCTTTATGTGGTAGTACGCGTCCTTCAGGTCTATAGAGCACATCCAGTTGTCCCTCCCTAGGAAGGGAAGAATGGACTGTACCGTGACCATCCAGAATTTTTGAGGTTTGATAAATTTGTTCAATAGGGTGAGATCAAGGAATGGTCTCCAGTCCCGTCTTTTTTGGCACTAAAAAGAACCTCGAGTAAAACCCGGATCCTGTCGAGTCTGGTGGGACTGGCTGGATGACTCTTTTTATGAGCAGCTTTTCTATTTCTAAGGCTGCTAACTCCCTCTGATTGGGTGGTACATTGGGGATTCGTTTGAAGGGTCTGGGAATTAAATCAAATGGTATTTGGGAGCCTCTGGATATTATTCTCTGCACCCAAACATTGGTAGTAATAAGATGCCAGGCTGGTAGGTGCAGAGAAACACAACCTCTGACTGCTTCCAGAGGAAAGCAATCGGGCCACTGCTCAGGAGCACTAGTAGGGTCTGCCGGAGAAAGAATCCCTAGCGCCCTGGTTACGTGGACCCCCTCTACCCCAAAAGTGGAGTCTTCCAGATGAGTTGCCCCCTCTGCCCTGGGGGGGATTGTTCACCACGAGTCTCATGAAAGGATCCTTGGAATTTCTTAAACCACATTTTTCCTCCCTTCTGGTTCCTGGAGTAGGACCCCTGGGGGTTGGAAAAGCATATGCCCACAGCAGACAGGGTACTTCCGTCTTTCTCAATTCGTGCAAGTGTGTCTCGTAGTTTGGGTCCAAAAAGTGCAGATTCATCGACAGGTGCATTGATGAAGGAAGATTTAAAGGGGTCTGTGAAGTCACACAACCGCATCCAAGCATTACGTCTCATGACAATGCCTGATGAGGCAGTTCTAGCTGCCCCCTTAGTGGTGTGAGATATCAAACGTATCAAGGAGTTCAAGATGGATTCAAGGGTAGCTAGCTGCAAGGTGACAGTGTTATACACCTCATCAGGCAGTACCCCTGCCAAAGAGGAAGGCATTTCAGAAATTAGGTCTCTTTGGAGGTGAGTAAAGTGTGCCAGATAGTTCAGCGACCGAATGGCAAATGTCGGTGAAGCATAGGTCTGCTTCCCTAGTCTGTCCATGGTCTAGGACTCCCTGTTCGGAGGATGGACAGTGGAACTATCTTCTGCCAGTTCCTCCAGGGGACAGGTTCTACATTGTCCGGGGCCTTCCAGGCATGCTGCACAATGAGCTTAACAAGGTCATCTGATGGTGGAGTTACCCAGGAAGTAGATGGCCAGACATGGAAGGCCTGCAAGAACACTGATTCCTCAGAAGAAGGGTTAGAGATCTTCCAGTCTCCTTGTTGCTTGAAGATGTCGAGAATTTCTCTGAATGAGTCATCTGGGAGAGACCATTGGGAACCCTTCCCCCTCATCACAATTGGTGTCTTCGGTGATAGATTCTGCTGGGGAAATAAGGTTCTTCCTCTTGCACCATTTCTTCCTGGGTGGCTCCCCAGTGGGATCTTCTGAGGAGGACTCTGGAGAAGGGGTTCCCTTCAAAGGGGGTCTTGCGACTCCCATGCCCGGGGTCCCGAAATAGGGAGTTGGGACAGCTGCATGCTGGGGGGGGGGTCTGATACTGATGTCATTGGTGCTGACTGCATGCCTGTGGAGGCAAGGACCTTCTCCATCACCTGGAAAACAGGCCTGCCCGAGGAGGGATAGGAGCCCAGAACCAGGAAGGACAACCTCAGAACTGGGGTCACACCCCGTCCTGAGGAGCTCACCTGCAGGTGAGGAGCTCTGAGAAGACTGGAAGTCGTTAGAGCCGTGGACATAGATGGTGCCAGCAAAAAAATAGGCACTGGGCTAGGTACCAAGATACGGACAGTCCAAGCACTGCTCCGAGAGAGCATCAGCTCCACCTGAGCAAGGGTGGTTGGTGCAAACAGGGGAAAAACTGGACACTGGTACCGAGATCTCCAGGACCTGGGAAGAGGCCGGAGGATAAACAGGGGAAGATGTAGTAAAAGATTCCGAGCCAAGAGGTATAGAAGGTCTAGCTGGAATGGGCAATCCCCTAGCTGCCAGAAGCTTGTCCACAACCCGCACTAGATTTAATTCAGAAAAACTCCTGGTGGATCTAAAGGAGGCTGCTGAAGGAGAATTAGGGCTTTCTAGAAAGGGGCTAAACCTCTGTCCCAAAATAGGGTCATAAGTTGGAGAGTATCTTGTCCTTGACAGATATTTGATTTTTGGAGCCGAAGAAACTATCGGCACCATGGCCGGGGATGGTGCCGAAGCAGGTACAGCCATAGGAGCCAATTTCAGATCCAAGGACGGCACAGAAGTCAGTGATACCGAGGTTAGAACCGAAATAGGGGTAAATATCATGGATGGCATGGAGGGAGAAGATACAGAGCCTGGTGCTGAAGAGGTCTGCACCGAGGGCACCCGCGAAGTACAGAGACGACTCGGTTCCATAACTGACAGAGATGCAGGAACCAAGTGACTCCGTTTTTCTTTATGTTTTTTGGTCTTTGGTGGGGGGTGAGACCTCCGACACAGATACAGCCTCCGAAAAAGGTGTCTTGATTAAACCTTTTAAAATAAGCTTATTTTTACGTTCTGCTAGTGTACGATTACTAAAACTAGCACAAATGTCACAGTCAGCTTAAATATGATCCATGCCCAAACAGTAGACACAACGAACGTGTCCATCCATGTTGGGCATCTTACACCCACACTTGTCACACTCTCAACTTAGCTTTGCATGACATAGTGAGGGAACAAGGCTATCCTATAGAAAAAAACAAAAGAAGGGAGAGAAAAAGGTGAGAGAATACCAACAATGGTATTTAAATCATACCACAAGTGGTAAGGAAGGGCCTATCAAAGGCAGGAGAGAGGGACAGTACCAATAATGGCAGAAATTAAATTTCCAAGGTAAGGGGTAGGGAATAGAATTAGGTTATAGGCGACAGTGAGAAAAGGCTAAATTGACTAAAAAATAAATTTTGAGGAGAAACTATCTTAAAAATGACAATTTTCTACTTAGCTTTGAGAGAGACGGCTAGAATGTCTGACTAGGAATGTGGCAAATGAGATCTGGTGTAACTAGGAGAGGGCAATTATGGGTAGGTCTTAGCTACGAGATTTTGGCTGGCGTGAACTTGGAAACGGCTGTATCGGTTCCGAGGACAGAACCGAAGTCCTTTTTGTAATGAATAAACAAAGATTTAGAATATCAGTTGGGAGTTTATTCTTACTGCAGTCAACTTGGTGTGTGTGTGTGTGTGTGTGTGTGTGTGTGTGTGTGTGTGTGTGTGTGTGTGTGTGTGTGTGTGTGTGTTTGTGCACTTGCTTGACATTAGACAGAGCATTTTACAACAGCATGTGGGACATTGCTTTCAACATCTTCCTCTCACCAGACTGCTGATTTGTGGATGTGCAGTATACACATCAGGGCAGGGTCAACAATGTCCTGTAGTCCAAGAGCAAGTCACCTCATCCTTTCTAAATACAGATTTCAGGAACATGTCTTTCAGTATATCCACATATGTCGTGGCATGGTTTGTAGGACCTGTATTTTCTTGGTGTGAATCCCCATGGTCTGGCCAGCTGCTGCAGATATCTGGTGAGGTACATACAAAAGGAAGCATTATACTGTATTAGTGTTCAAATTAGATCCGAGTACAGTGCTGTTATATCATCCTCAGATCTGGATACAATGGACTGACTTCTAAGGTGATGCAGTAGCCTTTCTATATCACTGTAGACACTTGGTCGAAGTTCAGATTGCTATCTACGTATTTTCCCAAATCTTGCACCACTGGTTTCAGCATGGGGGGAGTCAATGTCAATGTCAATGCCAATGTCAATGGTGCATTTACCAGGAAATTCCACTCTGCATAAGGCAAAAATCAGGACACATTCTGTATTTATTAGTAGACTGTGTGGCTTTGGCACCAATTATTTGTGTGTATTAGCCCCTCTTGTACTATAGTCACTTCATTGGTAGCCTTATTGATTACAACCAATATGCATGAATCAGCAAACTTGGTATGCTACAGCTCATCATTTGTAGCCTGAACTGTTCAGAAATAAATTCCAAACAGTAAAGGACCCAACAAAGATCTCTGGGGCACACCATTGGTGACAGCTGCAATGGCAGAGGTTGATTCACCAACTTTCACAGTATGTGGTCTGTCAGTGAGGGCATTCATTAACCACCTAGTAACATAAGTGTTAATCCTCAGATGGTAGAGTTTGTCAATAATACCCGAGTAGGGGGATTGTGCCCAAACCCTAGGACAGATAAAGATAAGCAGTATGCACTGTGTAACCTTCATGCAGGCCTATTACACAGAATCAATGGGCTGTGACAACATCACAGATCTCCTATAGCATGACTCAGAACATACGCCTACCTGACACAATTTGATATACACTTACACCGCCCAAGACAGTCTATGTTCCCATAAAAGGGTGTACACCAACATCCATCCGAGTGGGCTGGGGAAAGCACCTGATGCATGCATTTATAGACACATCATGGCTCTCCTGATCTGTCAGGTAGACCAACATGTCATCATATACCTTCTCTAAATGGACACTAGTAATATCCTGGCTGTGTGCAGCATACATGTGTGAGTTTTTGATGCTACATCTATGTCTGTTACATCTGTCAGATGTACTCAAATAGCTCATGTATGGCATGTAGGATGATCATCCTGTTTGACTTCAACAGGCCAAGGCAGTCAACATGAGTCCACACTGATGTATTCACTTTACAATGACAGATGTGCCCATCAATACCTACATCACCAAGTGGGTAAAACAGTGGATCACATACGTGGCATCTAAATAAACAGAAATGTGTGACGTGACCTATATCTTGTGTCCAGTGATCAAGTCTGTACATCAGGGTTGTCTGCTAGGCTTGTTCCTGGCCATGATTTAAATCACAGATGCCAAGAATGACACACAAATCCTGGGTCCCAACAGCTGTCTGGAGGACTACAGACTGTGGACAATCATTGACTCCAACTGTGATATTGGTATAATACAAAGTATCAACACACATCAAAGACTACTTCCACAGCAATGACATCAAATGAGATAAAAAAGTGGGGATTTGTTTCATTATGCAATCAAATGCACAAACCAAGGACCCCGTAGACACCCCACCTTATCAGCAGACCAGTTCTTATGTGGCCTATGTCCTGGGATATATGGTATGTGGAATGTAAACCAGCATGTGTCCATGGTGGTGAGTACTCCCCTATATGTAACACAACTACTAAGCATGTGCAGGACATCCACATGAAAGGCCATAACACCTTCACAGTTCACAGCCTTCAACACACCAACACCTATGTATTAGTTATGCTGCATAAACATAACTGTCTGATGGCACAGAACCCCCATCAAAGTGTAATACCATATGCATGTGTAGTACCTGTTTCGGTGATGCACTCATGATATACACTGTTGTTTAACGACATTGATGGCATGGTTTACATGTATAACAGTGCTGATTGTGCTCTCTCTCTCTCTCTCTATATATATATATATATATCTACACACACACACACACACACACACACACACACACACACACACACACACACACACACACACACACACACACATATATTTATATATATACACACATACATATATCTATACACACATACACACACACATATATATATAGGCTCATAGGCTCATAGGTTAGTACTAGGCTAACTGCCCTTGCGAGCCATTTTAAGCCTAGCCAGTTATCCCCTGTGAGATTCAAACCCTGTACCTTGTGTTTGTAAGGCAAACACCTTAACCATTAGGCCACCCTCCCATATATATATATATATATATATATATATACACACACACACACACACACACACACACACACACACACACACACACACACACACACACATGTATATATACATCTATACACACACACACACACACATATATATATATATATATATATACATGTGTGTATATATAGGTTCATAGATTAGTACTAGGCTAACTGTCCTTATGGATCATTTTAAGCCTAGCTAATTATCCCCTGTGAGAATCAAACCCTGCACTTTGAGTCTCTAAGGTAAACACCTTAACCATCATGCTAACCTCCCACATATATACATACATATATATCTATCTATCTATGTATATATATATATATATATATATATATATATGTGTGTGTGTGTGTGTGTGTGTGTGTGTGTGTGTATATATATATATATATATATATATATATATATATATATATATGTATATATAAAATATATATACATATCTATATATATATATATATATATATATATATATATATATATATATATATATGTTGTTGTGTCTTTCGGCTTATCCCGGTTAGGGGTCACCACAGCAGAACTCTGGTCCACTAATGTTTGGCAGTGGATTTTTACGTGCAGAGTTACCAGCCCTGATGCACAACCTTCAATGAAGGCACGCCCATTCACGTATGCCTCCACACAGAAGACTCTCTAGCTGAGAATCGAACGGGACAATGTCTTGCTGTGAGGCGACAACGCTACCGCAGCACCACTACCGTGGGTACATATATATATATATATATATATATATATATATATATATATATATATATATATATACCGTAGGTCCCCCGTCTTTTTTGGCACCAAAAAGTACCTGGAGTAAAGTGCCTGATCCGGACTGGCCAGGGGAATGCGCTGGATGGCTCTTTTTCTTAGCAGCTCTTTTATTTCTAAGGCTGCTGCCTCCCTCTGATTGGGTGGGAGATCTGGGAAGCGCCCCAATTGAGGGGGATAATTCAGGAAGGGAATAGAGTAACCTCTGGATATTATTCGGAGCACCCAGGGATCTGTCGTGATGGACTCCCAATGTGCTAGGTGCTCCGAGAAATGCCCCAGACTGCCTCCAGAGAGGAGCAGTCGGGTAACCCCTCAGGGTTACTGCACGGGTCAATCAGAAAAGGGTTCCCTTGACCTGAAATTCTTGGGCCACCCTCTGCCTCTGGGCCGGCGTCCACCTTGTCCTCCCCTGCCTCTGAAGGATGAAGGGTCCGGAGCGAAATGGGATTATTGAGATTTCTGGAACCACATCTTCTTTTGTCCTCTCTGGTTCCTGGAAAAGGACCTTTGAGGAGCCGAGAAGTGGATTCTGATGGCAGACAACATCTTCCCATCTTTCTTGCTCTGGAGAAGCATATCGTGGATGGTGTTGCCAAACAGTGTAGAACCGTCAAAGGGAGCGTTCGCAAAGGACGCCTTGAAGGGTTCCACAGAATTGCAAAGACGGAGCCAGGCATGACGCTGTAAGGCGATGCCTGCTCTGCTGGCTCTAGCGGCCCCCCTCCATGGCATGGGAGAGAAGCCGCATAGAAGTGTTGGATATCGACTTTAGAGTGGCCATTCGTGCCGAGAAGGTTCGTTTGTCCTCGACCAACATGGACTCTGGGGGTGACCCAGCGTACTCTTTGATTAGGTCTCACAGAAGCCGAATCACGTATGCCAAGTAGTTCAGCGCCCTTACAGAGAAGGTGGCTGAAGCGAACATCTGCTTTCCAATGCGGTCCATCGTCTAAGACTCCTTGTCTGGAGGATGTACCGAGGAACTTTCCTGCGCTAGTTCCTTCTTGGTGGCAGCCGCCACCACCATGGCATCTACTGGGGAACCTTTGCTCCACGCTGTCCTGTCTGTGGGGGGGCTAAGGATTTTATCTGGTCTCCTGGGTATTGGCTCTACAGTGTCCGGCTCCTTCCATGCCCTGGTAGTTATAAGGTCTTCCAGGGGGTCGGCCGGAGGGGACACCCAAGAGGTAGATGGGCCTGCGTCAAACGCCTCCAGAAACACAGACTCATCCGAGGAAGCTTTTTGGGCTGACCCTGGGGCCAGATGATGGAAGACAGGCCCATCTGTGAGGGGAATGGCAGGTGGATCCGTAGCATGAGCCTGGGGCTTGATAGGGCCCTCTCCACAACATTAAAGGCCGAGGGTGTACTGCTGTCCCTGGGATCCGAGAGCAGCCCTCTTGGATCCGATGTGCGGATCGGCGCCTGAGTCTACACGATCAGATCTGAAAAGGCATTGCGCTCCAACCACGTTGGAGCCAAAGACACACTAACCCCTCTGGATCTGAGGCTCGGCTCACGGCCCTGAGAGCTCGGATCTGAAAAAGGACCCGACAAACTCGAGGGTACAGTTGGCATCGAAGTAGCGATTACTATCAGCGCCGACACGATGGCTCCGACACTACCCGGATCCGATGGCTCCGAAACCCGATGGTGGATCGGAGAAGGAGCAATGGGGGCAAAAAAGAGGGCCGAGCTCCCCCCTGGAGGGAGAGGAGGCAAGAGCACTCCCATCTGCATCTGGGCCTGGAGGAAGCGACGCATCATCCGGTCCATGTCCGCGTCTGAAAGGCTCCTAGTGGATCAGGAAGAAGCCGCCGAGGCTGGCCGGGAAGGCCGCCTCGACGACCTCAAAGGTGGCCGGGTCTCCTCCTCCGGCTCTGGAGAAAATTGTGGAGAGTGAAGCTGAGAGGGGGAAGACCCGGAGGCCTTCAGGGGAGAGCAGAGCTGCTTAGCCGGTGGGGCCGTGTGGGCAGAATCGGCCCGCCGCTTGTGGCTCCTATGCCTCTCCCTGTCACGCTCCTTGTCCCTTCTTTTTTCCTGGAGTCCCTCTCTCCCTGGACCACAGCAGGAGTTTGAGTCCCAGCCAGGGGAGCAGGAACAGTAGGTGGAACAGCCGCGGCTGGTGCCACAGAGGGAGAGGAGGATGAAGCAGAATCCGCGGGCAAAAGGCCCACCAGGATTAGCTTGGTCCTCCTGTCCTTCAAAGCCCGGGGGTTAAAAGCCACACAAATTTTGCAGCCTCATGAAAGATGTGCCACCCCCAGGCACATGACGCACTGAGTGTGGCCATCGGCTGGGGTCAGCTTATTTCCACACTCAGATCATTAAAAAAATACGGCCTTAGGGCCTTCAGCCATTTTAGCCACACACACACCTTCACACACATAAGGGGAAGGGGGAACTATAACTAACAAACTACTAACAGAAAAATTTTTACTAGGTATACTAGAGTCGAGAAGGAACACACACACACACACACACACACACACACACACACACACACACACACACACACACACACACACACACACACACACAGTTTTTGAAGAAACTGGATAGTAAAACTAGAGAATAAAACCTTCTAAACTACTCACAAACCATCAAGAGCTCATCACTCATGCTTCAAGAAGCCGTGGCAAATGAGATCTAGAGACTGGAGGGAGGTAGCAGGGTATTATGGGTAAGGGGAGGAGCTAGGAGCTCGGATCTCTAGCTTGGAAAGCTGCCGGCTCAGATCCAGTTCAGATCCGATACCCACAGGTTGCTGATCAAATGAAGTTAACTACTTCAGATCTAAGTTCACTATCCTTGTTGCTTTACACTGTTTTCTAGCCTCCATGAAATCCTGCTTGTTTAAGTTTGAAGACGGGCCATGGCAGGAATATTCATTGAGTGCTGCTGCTCACCATGCAAACATGTAACCTCTGTGTAGGCTTTGTGCAAAACCAAGCCTACACAGTTTATTGAATCCCAGAGGTGATTTTAAAATATGATTTTTTTTATGTGTAGAGTCTTTGCTAAGCAAAAGCAACTGTTATGCATTTATCAACAGCGTTATCATATTCATATTATGTATTAATATCAATAACTGAATATTACCAGCATATTTGTAATAATGCTATACTATTGAAATATTCTGAACTACTGGAAACTTGTAAACAAGTATCTTAAAATATTACATACTTACATTAATATAACTACTCCAGAGATATGACAAGATGTTATCTTGATGAAATCAAGTACTGCACACCTCTATTGCTTGAAATATACTGCAGTACTATGAAACCATTAAAACATATTTTTGTTTCAGTGTTGTCTTTACCTGCTCTGCAGGTTTATCATATAACTAAATTATTTTCCTCTTTTGTATTGGACAAAAGAGGATGAGAGACAGAGATATCTTCTCATTAAGCATGTGGCATTCCTGTATACACTAAAAAGATATTAATAATACTATGGGAGAAAAACACAACAATGTCAGAACTGCTACATAGAAAAGGGAGCTTTAATTAAAAGCAATGACAGTAATTTAAAGGACCTATGCTAACAGGTGCTTGCAATCCAGGTTTGCTCTGCAGGGATCATTATTGTTGTTGTTGTGTTTTTCGGCTTAGGGGTCACCACAGTGGAACTCCGGTCCGCTAATGTTTGGTAGTGGATTTTTATGTGTCAAGTTACCAGCCCTGACACACAACCTTCAACGAAGGTACGCCCATTCACGCATGCCTCCACACAGAAGACGGTCTAACTGAGCATCGAACGGAACAACGTCTTGCTGTAAGGCGACAATGCTACCGCAGCACCACTACTGCAGGGATCATTATAAGAACTGAAAAACAAAACTTATGTCCTCTTCATCTACAAACCAATATCACAACACACTGACAAAAAATGTATTAAGGACTGCAAACTAGGAGTTGTTATTCAAACACCCACTGATGTGATGGTATTCCAGGATGGGCT
The DNA here is from genome assembly GCF_019279795.1 of Protopterus annectens. Taxonomy (NCBI): domain Eukaryota; kingdom Metazoa; phylum Chordata; order Ceratodontiformes; family Protopteridae; genus Protopterus; species Protopterus annectens. The sequence continues at coordinate 1,711,347,093 of NC_056726.1, read as the reverse complement.
GGATTAGGCAAACAACTGGTGCAAGAACAACTGCCTCAAAATACATGCCACAAATGCAATTAAGTCCACACTGGTAAAAGAACCAGTTCTTCAATATACTACATATATTACAGGTCCATAAAGAATGACACTGAGAAGTAGGAATCCTTGTGGAAGATTCCCTGTCCTTTGATCATGATCATGGGTTGGGAGGGTGGCCTAATGGTTAAGGTGTTTGCCTTACAAACACCAGGTGCAGGGTTTGAGTCTCACAAGGTATAATTGGCTAGGCTTAAAATGGCTCGCAAGGGCAGTTAGCTTAGTACTAATCTATGAACCTATGAACCTATGTTTAGAGTCCATCTATTCATAACCTCCTTTTTCCCCACTTTGCACATCGGGTCAAGGTGTCTTATGAACAGAGACCATCATCTATAGCCAATGTTCGCAACCTTCAGTCCTATCTGACCTAATAACAAAGGGCATTTCACACAAAATCAAAGTCTTACCTCCACTGTACACATTTCTCTTAGCCCCATTATTATATATAATGCACCCTTTGGAATGTACTTATTGAAACATATCTCTGAACAGGAAAGACCTCAGAGATTACTAATCCAAAAAAAGTGAAAGGCCAAAAGTTCCTTGGTTATCTTTTTTTTCCTATAAATACTTCTACAATGATTTGCATGTGGACTTTTTGGTGATGAAAATATCCCATGCTCCTATACCTGCTATGTCTTCAGAGAACTAATGGTTTCTTAAGCACTACATATAAAGGACCTCGGGTTCTATCAATAAATGGATATGGCATGGTGGCACAATAGGTTTGTATCACAGCATATACCCCAGCCATGGAATAAACTATATCTGTACCTTCAGCAGAGTAGTATCCCAGCTTCATTCAAGACTAACCTAGAAATCTGGATGGGAACTCACAGATTCTGCTGATCCTTTCTGGCATAACAACAGGAGTAAATTCTTGATGCTGAGTGTTCCAGCTAGACTGTTAATGGTCTGGCAACTGACTGCCTAGGACTGTGTCTGTCTATTCACCTATGCTTTCAAGAAAAATGTTCCTTATATTTTAGTACAAATAATAAGCATATGTATGCAATAAGCATCTCTTAGTTCAGTAATTTAGCCATCACTTCGGTTGTCACCATTCCACTCAAGTGCTCTGATCTATCCAGAGCACTACGATTTCTGGCTCTCAGATTTAGTCTTTTTCCTCCTAGATTTATGATGTTCCCCTGAAAGCCAGACACATTTTGAGGTACATACTTCATTACATACATAACATAAACCTATACCAAGATTTACTACCAATAAGGACATTGGGTCTAGTACATAAATACATTATATTATGAAAAGTAAGAAAGTGCTCCTCTTTCTGATTTTCTAACAAGATTCTTAAAGGTTTGTGCTCTGATTTTTAATGCTCAGATGTTGAGAGGTATTGTTGCCACATTTTCAAAAGCTCAATGTCTGATATTTTAATGGACATCCAAGATTTTGTGGGATAAATCATACCCACTTACAAGTAAAATAGCTCTCAACTAAATAGGGACACATTTAAAAAGAATCAGGGACAATTCCAGAAAAAAATCAGGGACAATTTTAAAATATTAGCACTATTAACTTGAGACTTTGACAGAATAAGCAAATGTGAATTAAAATACATTTTCTGAAGTAAAAGAAGTTTATAACTCTTTTTTTTTTTCTCAAATAATTTTTTATTTTCCATAATATAAACCATGCATACAAACGAAAGTACAAACAATAAGATTTACACAAATATTGATTACACAGTGAAATGCAATATTATTAAGAAAAAAACAAGAGAGCAAATTTACAGTGATAAGGAGGAAAAAGGTATATAAATACTGAAGCATGCATAGTACACTAATTAACAACAACAACCTAAATATACAATATTTACACAAAAAAAAAAAAAAAAAGAAAGAAAAAAAGGAAAATTATGTAATGCTACCATGACTGAGTATAGACAATGTCACCAATTGTAAGAATAAATAGTCACATCCCCAATTGTAACCTATAACTGGAGAGGCAATCCCCTTAATCAGAGATAAAAAGTGAAAGGGAAGTTTATGTACAGTAATCAAAATTTATTTGCACAAAATTACCTCAAACAGACTTTTCCAAAGTTTACTGAAGTAGGCTTTCTTCTTAGGTCCATTTATAATGAACTTCTGAGCAGAGATATACCTGATTGCCATCTCTTTAAATCCCCGCCAACACATTTTAGTACGATCTAACCAATTATACGTGATATAAAGCTTTATGAGAGAGCACAGAGTTATTAGAATATGAAGATGTAATTTCGGCAACCTGGGAGGGGGGATATTTAGAATAGCCATTTCCCATGAAAGAGTAGAGTTGTAGTAACCCATTTTTTTAAGACGCACTTTGAGGGAACACCATAATTTATGGGAGTGATTGCAATGCCACATAATATGTAGTAAATCAGCTCTCACAACAGGACAGCATGTGCAGATAGGGGACATATTAGGATTAAATTTATTAAGTATTACAGGGTATAATAGGAGTTATTATTTAACATCAATTGCGTGTACAAGAGTTTTTTGAAGGGGGATAATTCTATAGTAGTTTTTATAGCTAGTAATTTTTGATCCTCTGTAATAGGGGAGTTTTGATTATCCCAGTATTTGGAGAAAAGGCAGTTTCCTTTGTAAAGTAATGGGAATAATAACTTGTATGACGAGGAAATTGTTTTTTTATTGTTAGAAACTGTAGTAATGATTAAGTTTAGTTTATCAATTGCCTGCGAGTCAGGGAAAAAATGTTTAGTTTGCGAGGTTATAAGTTCTCTTAGTTGACGGAGAATAACCGTGTATTTGTTATTGGCCTTAAGAATTAATCGTAGCTCCACAAGAGACAAGGATTTATATTTAAGGATATCCCATACTTTAAGATCTTTGATGGGAGAGAATTCAGTAAGATCTATTATCTTGTTGTTAATTTTAAGATTTGGATTGAGATGTATTGGTTGAAGAAGAGGAAGAGTAAATTGAAGATTGATGGCCTCAATCAATTTTTCGAATAATTTTATTTTGAATTTCAATAAGGAAGATAATTTTGAGCTATTTAGAGAAGTGGGGGATAAAAAAGGAATAGCCTTAGGGTTAATTTTATTAGAGAGTATATGTCGGTGCCAAATTTTTAGCCACGCTGGATAGTGGGCTTGAGTTTTGCTATTCATGTTTGAGATGGACCATAATTTATTAGAGCATATGATCATGTAATAAAGATGGAAATTTGGAAGGCCCACCCCACCTTTCTCTTTTGGTAGACTTAATTTGGAGTAAGAAATCCTAACTTTCTTAGGAAACCAAAGGAAGTTTACTAAAACTTTATCAATTTGTGAGAATAGATTGTTTGATATAATTATATTTGTTGCACAAAATTGATATAAAAGTCTGGGTAAAATATTCATTTTCACAATAGCTACTTTTGAGAGGAATGTTAAGTTCAGTATCTTCCATCTTTGTAAGTCCTGACATATGGTAGACCATGATTTTAGCAGGTTATTTTGAAGCATAGAGGCTTGATTATGTTCAAAGTTGATGCCAAGATATTTAAGACGATATGATATATGAAAGGAAGATTCAGGAAAGAAGAAAGGTTTATGAGCCTCAGGGTTGATTGGGAGAATGTGAGATTTTTTATTGTTAACTTGATAACCAGAAGCATTAGAAAATATACTAATTGCATTTATAATTTTAGGTAGATCTGAGTTAGGAAATTGAAAGTATAAGTTTAAATCATCAGCAAAGGCCGATAATGCTACTTGTGTGTTGAGAATTTTGGGTATAGTATGGTGTGTATTTTGAGTAATGTATAGGAAGAATGGTTCAATAAAAAGATTAAAGAGAAAAGGAGAAAGTGGACAGCCTTGTCTTGTTCCATTAGTAATCAAAATTGTTTTAGATCTTTTTTTATTTATATATAAATTTGTGTATGAATTTGTATAAAGAATTCTGATCATATCTGAAAAGATTATAGGTATATTAAAATGAGACAGCGTAGAGAACAGAAAGTCCCAGTTTACTCTGCCAAATGCCTTCGATGCATCTAAAGTCAGGGCATATAGCGGATTTTTGTCTTTTTTAGTGAACTGTATGAGAGAGTCCATTGTTAGTGTAGTATCCCATGTATGTCTGTTGGACATAAACCCAGCTTGATCGGGTGATATTATATATGGTAATACCTGTTTGAGTCTGTTAGCTAAAATAGCTGAAAATATTTTAATATCAACATTTATAAGCGAGATAGGTCTGTAATTATGAGGGTCTGTTTTATCTTGATTGTTCTTTAGTATTAAAATTGTTTTTGAATTATTCCAATGTATGTCAGTGATTCCATAGAAGTTTATAACTCTTAATTATTGTCATTATTTATTAAGTGTAATTCACCACCTTTCCTCCAAAAGCCACCAGTTTCAAAAGGGATTAAGAGGGGCAGAGTTAAAATCTGACTCAAAATCAGGGACGTCCCTGAAATGCGGTGACAGCTGAGAGGTATTCTTGCTAAAATAAAATCTCAGTACTGTGTAATTTGAGCAGTTTCAAATGTTTATATAATATTAATGTGCTTCACGATACAATTCAAGTATTTTATCTAATGATTATATTGCAGCAAATGTCGTTTTTTACCCAGGACACAACTGCCCAAACAGGGATTATTCTGCATAAAGAGGAGCAGGTGTTAACTACCATCACTTGTATACAATGAAAAAAACGCAGGTTATAGCTTTCCGCAAGTAAATTTAAAACAGCTCACAGCTAAGCAAATAGTGTTTTCACAGCCAGCAATCTCCTGTACAACTCACTGACAGAATTTTTTTTCAACTCAAAAAACTATGGGCCGGATTCACGAAACCTCCGTGTAAGACTTAATATGTCTTACTCGGAGGCTACAATTGAACGGTATGACGTCAGCATGCCATGCATATTCATGAGGGCATGCTGAATCATACCCAAGTCTAACACGGTCCGTGTAGGAAAGTAGGGGGCATGTCCAATTGCCGAGTACAGCAAAGGGACACACCCCCAGAAGTGTCACAGTCCTGAAAGTAAACACCCACGAGCGAGTCCGCTGAAATGTCAAGGAACACAACACCACACATCCCCACAGACTAAACCCTACTGAAAATATGTAAAATGTAAAAATAGCAGTTTCCTTTTTTTTTTTATAATTTCCAAAATGTTTGCCCGCATTTGCGCTTGTTTGTGCGGGTATGCCCTTCACTCAACCACAGTTAGCAGATATAACATTGAAAAGCATATAAGATCTACATATGCAAATTAAGCAAAGTAGCAATAGCGTAGCGGTAGAGACGTCACCCAAAGAAGAGGTCGTCACGGTTCGAGCCCCACAACATCCCCCTCCATTTTTCTTTAAATAAGTATGAAACAATTCCCCGATATATATAAATTTAATTTAAGTAAAATGTAATGAAATGGCTTATGTATTTCTGAACAAAACCTATATTATGCATATATAAAAAGGAGCATAATTGCCCGTAGCTTAGCAGCGCTTTAACAAGCTTAATATGAGTGCCCGTAGCTGGGCAGCGCTTTAACAAGCTTAATAAGAGTGCCCGTAGCTGAGCAGCACTTTAACAAGCTCAATATGAGTGCCAGTAGCTGGGCAGCGCTTTACCCAGCATAATATGAGTGCTTATGACTACATAACGCGTTACCCAGCATAAGCTGTTTGCACGGAGCTGCGCAGCGCAACAACCAGCTTACCGTCAGGCAACGTTGGGCAAGCTGTAGCAAAGTCGCCTTTACACAGACACACCTACTAGCCTGTCTAGAGAGTAGTAAAATAAAAAAGCAATGGCAAGGATCAAGCCTGGGATACTGTGCACCATTGCCAAAGTACTGAACCACTAAGCCATGACAGTTGTACTGAGAAATACAGTATTACCATACATATAGGAATGAATGAAAATATAACCATGACAAAGCAGGTTTGCTGTAATCAGAGAAATATCCAAAATGGCCAATCACAGATAAGTGCGGGAAAACCGGCATATATAAGCCCCATAGGTGGGAATACACACCATAACTGATTGTGGTACCCATTTGCAGTCAGGATGGCAGGTGCAGGAGAGGGAAATCGCTTTAGAGCACAAAGGTGGGGTGTTGAGGAGTCAAAATATATGGTTTGGCTCCTAGTCCATGACCATGAAGTGCAACTCATGCAGGGCCAGGTTCAATGGGGAGCGTATAAGGCAGAGGCGTGGAACCGGTTGGCACATGATCTCACCAGTGCCACAGGCATTCCGAGGACTGGTGAACAGGTCCGTCACCACCATGCGGACCTGAAGCGACAAAAGGGGGACCAACTGAACCAATGGATCCAGGAGGCCCGCCAAATGTCCAATGCCCCACTACTGAGTAAGTATCCATGTAATTAAGTATGTAAGAAATGCTATCCTAGCCTATAGTATGGATAGGTATGTTACAATATCCCTTCATTTATATTACAGCTGCAGGTGTTCGTTCCGTGAATCGGCAAGCCTATGCTGATAGGCTGGCGAGGTTGCACCACCAGGCAGGTTAGTAATTATTCTGCTGGTATTGTTATAGAATATACGTAGGACAGCTTGTAAAAGAATTCAGTGTTGTAACCCAGTAATAAAGGTCAAATAAGCCTAGAAGAAAGAGTCTGCTTGTATTGTAAGATTAGATAAGTGACGCAGGCTGGAAAAGAGTATTGCAATCCAGTAATAAAGATTATACAAGTATCAAATAGAGTTTCCACCTGTATTGTAATATCAGATAACTGCTTCAGCCTGAAAATGAGTGTTGTAATCAATCAACAAAGGATAGACAACTGTTGAATACATTCTTATAAATTCTGCCATATGAAATAAGTGAGTCAACTGGAAAGGATTGTTGTAACCCAGTAATAAATGTTAATAAAGCCTAGAATTAAGTACTATCCTGAAATGTAAATATAAAATAAGTGAGAGAGTATGAGAAAGAGAGTTTGAAGCTACCAAGAAATCTGTAATAAGTCTGGAATAAAGGTATACTGCATTCACTACATAATGAAATGAATGAGACAGCCACAAACAAAGAGTGAAATGTCTTTAATAAAGTACACAACCTGGACTGTGTCTGTCCCACAATTTGAATATGTTGCTGTACCCTTGCATTATGGAGATAGTGTGGTTGTATGAAATGCTGAACATCCACAGTTGTCTAGACCCATATAAATCAAATGTAGCAGGATGCTTTACCTGAACACAGCCAGATATGAACATATATGCATAAAAATGGAATGTATATTAATGTAGCAGTAACATCCCCATCACCAACATTCCTAAGGTTACATACAGGAAACTGTACTAATACATGTAGGGGATATATATCTGCATCTACTAGGAATGTACAGTATATGTATAGGTAGTTTAAGTTGTTAATGTAATATTTCTCCACCCTACCCTATTTTCACAAATTATGCATTTAAGTTACCTGGCACTTGCTCACTAAAGCAATTATATAAGTCAGCTCTAAAAAATTAAAAGCACTACATCCTCACAAACTCCCCTTGAGTACCTTGTTCCCTATTGGCCCTTTTTTCAATTATAAAGGAATTCCCAATACTATTCTAGCATGTTCAAAGGTCAGTTGTCAATCTCCTCTCCGGTCCAGCTGGTGAATCTGGGAATCTTAAGGCAATGTTACAACTGCGTCATGTACACAGACAACCCTCTCCTCCTCCCAACAAATTCCAACACATGTGAGAGATGCAACCATATAGCCAAACTGGAGGCTAAGCTCTCTCAACTCAGTACTGGCGTAACCAGTCAGGAGGAGAAGGAAACCACACTCACTACAATTCCAGTCTCACATAGACCTACCACGACAACAAACCAAACACATAAACACACAAAAACATACTCGGAGGCTCTAAATAAAAATCTGCCTAAGCAGCAGAGACCTCCAAAGCAGACACCCAAGCAACCGCTACCCCAAAAGACTCTATCGTCAGGAACACTGACGTCCCGCTCACCAGGCTGAACAAGGAGAAGGTCACGGTGAGCTGCCTGAAGGGCGCTAGGATCCGCCACATAACACAAGCACTCAGGTCACTCCAAGGCAAGTACAAATATGACTCAGTCATTGTCCATGCTGGTGTGAATGACCTGAGACGTACCTCCCTGGACTACATGAAAAGAGACATAGAGGAGCTCTCTGAGCATGTAGCCCAGGCCAGTATGACCCTGACCTTGAGTAGCATCTTACCCTCACCAAGAATGATGCCACAATATGAAGACAAGATGATCAATTTCAACAATTGGCTTAAGTGTTGGTGTCATTCAAAGGGGATCCATTGCCTGTCAGCCTGGGATGACATGCTCGACAAGCCACGATGCTTCGCTAGGGACGGCTTGCACCTGTCACCCCTGGGCTTTTGGATATTGGCAAAGGCTCTTGCTACCCCCATAGTGCCCTTTTTAGGCAAGGCTCAAAAGACAAACCCACCTCCATATGTATCACAATGGATAAGAAACTAAGAGTAATGATACTCAACGCCAGAAGTCTAAACCTCAAGATGCACGCACTCGAAACTCTCCTTAGCATGGAGAACATCGATATCTGTGCAGTAACAGAAACCTGGTTCAAGGCTCCCGAGAGCACCCCAGCACTACCAGGTTATACCTCATACCATGCTTTCCGGCCCCAAAACTTGGACCGAACCACAAAAGGAGGGGGAGTATCAATATTCGTCAAAGATACCCACACCTCCAGGTTGGTGGCACAGCACGAAGCATCAGAGACTATCCATGTGCAACTAACTGTGGGTAAAACTGCCTTCCAGTTTATAGCCTGCTACAGACCACCCTCCCAAACACAGGAACCCCACTTCACCTTCCTGAGAATACTGGAAAATATGAAGATCTCTCCAAACACCATTATATTGGGCGACTTCAACTACCCAAACATAGACTGGGAGCATTACTCTAGCTCCAACACCCTAGCCCAAAGGTTCCTAGAATTTATAAACTCAAATGCTATGGAACAACTTGTTACCACTCCCACAAGAGGGGAAAATGTACTGGACCTGATCATCACCAACATGGGGACACTATGCTCCAGACCAGAAGTGTATCCCTCACTGGTAAGATCAGACCATAAACTAATCTCACTGGATATTCACATCCCGACCCCACCCCTGCCCAGAAAACCACAGTGAAAAACTTCTCTAAAGCAAATTTCACGCCTCAAAACCGAGTGAAATCCTTCAAAGCCCGGCCTGTGGAAAATCTGCCCAGACCGCAGAATCCTTTATAAACGCATTCTATGAACACCTTCAGGAATGCATGGATCATGCAATCCCAAATAAAACCAAGACCCAATCCTCCAAAGGCAGACGTCCTGTCTGGTGGACCCCAGCCATAAACAAACTACACAATAGAAGGAGGAAGCTACTACATGATAGAGCAAAATCCCAAAAAGGGAAGGCATCTCTGATCAGTATTTGCAAAAAACTACGGGCACTCATAAAATCATCTAAGGCCAGCTTTGAGAGAAAAATTGCACAGGACACTAAGGATAATCACAAGGCTTTCTTAAGTTATGTTAGAAACCTGGGTGGGAATTCCCAGATATGCTCAGAATTAGTCCAAAATGACAAAAAATACACCGAGCCCACAGACATTACCAACATCCTAGCTGACAGGTTCAGTGCAACCCCCCCCCCCTCTCCCCACCAAAAGGGCAAATATCTATCCCAACAGAGTGCTGCCCCCTGACATCTCAGATGCTCAGGTAAGAGCTGCCCTCTCCAAAGCAAAAAACACAGCATCAATGGGAACAGATGGTGTCCCAGGCTGCGTCCTACATGAACTCCAAGAAGAGCTAAACCCAAACATAAAACTACTGTTCAATCTTAGCCTTACTACAGGATATGTACCCAAAGAGTGGCGTACAGCAACAGTGGTCCCCCTCCACAAAGGTGGTGCCTCAACGGATCCTGGAAACTATCACCCCATAAGTCTGACTAGCTTGCTCTGCAAAGCTATGGAAAGGATCATCATGGACCTCATAAATAAAGATATTGGGGACCTACAGACACTGGATCCTACCCAGTTTGGCTTTGTTAAGGGCAGATCCTGCCTCTTAAACCTGGTCGATTTCTTTGAAACAGTCACCAAGGCCATTGACGAGGGGAAGGTGGTCCACACAGCCTACCTGGACCTCGCAAAAGCCTTCGATACAATACCCAACTCGGGCATTATAGATAAGCTCACCAGCTTAAATATAAACCCCTATGTCACTAGATGGGTTGCAAACTGACTCAAGGACAGAACCCACATGGTTAGAATTGCTGGAGCCATGTCAGACTCCAAACCAGTTACAAGTGGCATCCCACAAGGCTCAGTCCTGGGACCTCTCTTGTTCGGTATATATTTCTCGGTGGTACAGGCCAACACGGAAGGACTGTGGCTGACCAAGTTCTCAGATGACTGCAAACTGGGCGCCATAATCAACTCTCCAGCCGACACAAGCATCCTCCAAAAGGGCCTCATAGAAACAGACAACTGGTGCCAGAGCCATGGCCTCAAGCTAAATGCCAAAAAGTGTATAGTCATCCCCTTTGGCAAAAACAAAGTGCGCACAAATTACCACATAGGTGGTAACCCATTAAGTACAGAAGAAGTCATTAGGGACCTGGGGACCCAAGTTGATAGCAATCTCTCATTTGACAACCACGTGGCCAAAGTGGTTAGAAAAACATTTTATATAGCCCACCTAATCATGAAGGAATTCACATCTAGATCAGGGGAGGTCATCGTACCTCTTTACTCATCCCTCATCAGGCCCATAATTCAGTACAATGCCCCTTTTGGGATGTACCTTACCAGACACCTGCAGCAACTGGAAAGACCCCAAAAGTACCTCACCAAGAGGATCAAAGGGCTCAAACAGATGCCATATGCTGCTCGGTTAAAGAAACTCCAGCTCTACTCAGTGGCATACCACCTGCTCAGAGGCGATCTGTGCCTGACGCATAAAGCCATGTCCAACCTGGAATTAATGGACATGCTGCACCTCCGAAAATCCAAATCCCATCGAGCTACGCGCTCGAGAGACTTGAACCTCAGCACTGAAATAAATAGGACATGCTGGAGGGACAGATTCATAACCCAGAGGCTCCCTTCACTCTGGAATAAAATCCCAGTCCAGGTTAGGCAGAGTCCCACATTGACTCTCTTCAAGAGGAATCTTGATGAGTGGATGGGAGATCGTAGGTTTACCCCGGCTATCACTTCTGTGTCACTGTTAGACAGAGGCACAGTATACTAACCTCAAAAAAGGCATAGCAAAATTAATTTAAAATGGGTGGCGAAAGCCAAACACACTCTGGCTAGGCTTATAAATGCCCTACGGCAGATAGCCTAGTATGAACCTATGAACCTATGCCATTCCACACCAAACTGGGTATGTGTATTCACAATTAATTCCCATGGACATTTGTCCTGTTGGTTTATACATATCTGCATGTACGTTGATGCATGTGCCCTGTTCACATATCCAAACCTGATGGCCTGTTGCCACCAATCAACCCTGCATGCTGTTGGAATGTCCACTGTTGTTCTAAATATGCATGTGTTATGCTTGCTGCTCAATGTTCGGAACTCATGTGTGTTTGGTTAATGGGAATACTGATGCATGCTGTTACAACTAATTTTGAATGGTGTTGTTTGTTACTAACCTAAAATACCATAAAATACTGCTAAACATAGGACAACATGGAAGGTGGGTTCCAGCGGACCCACCTCTCTCACCTCAGCTCGCGAATGTACCTGGCACCAGTGCCCAGGCTGGGACCTCCTCCGGTGGCCCTGTGCCACCTTCGGGTGGAAGCGCTGCAGGGGATGGGGCTCGTCCCATTGGAGTTGGGCAGCTATGGGCCTTCCCTACATCCTTCCTGCACATCCCGAGCTTGTTTTCCTACTGTCCTTCCCTCTTTGTGCCCCCTTTTTCACCACTTTCCTATTTCTCCATTTTCTTTTCTTTAAAAGAAAATAGCACGGGTATTAGCGGGAGTAAGCACTTTTAAGCAGTAGTCAGTGGGTGTGTGCGTGTGTGCACTTAGTTAAACATAGATAAGCGTAGCTAAGCATCGCGCAAACTCACGCAAACCCGCTTACATCTGCTTAAAAGTGCCTTAGTCACTCTGTATGACAAGGCCTGTAGTCTGCTCATCAGCAAAATAAAATACCCCTGTCAGTCTCGAACACAGGACCTTGGAAACACTAGACTGCATGAATTACCACTCAGCCACAGCAGATATACAAGAGCTTGGTGCTGAAAGAAATATATCATGAAATACAAGGAGTGTGTAAAGGGAAAATAGGAAGGCCATTACACAAAGCTTGTTTTGTGTATCTTTACTGGCAATTCTTGTGGAACTGCATTACATTAGTGTGATAAGAGAAACAGCCATGCTAGTAAGTAATAATGTTACAGTAGCACCTTACAAACCCCACACAGTATCAGAGCAGGATAAACACCACCATATTTGAATAGGTAAGAGGCCAGACCTCCCAACTGTGACTGATTTACAGGGATGTCCCTGATTTGCAAACAAATGTTACATGTGCCCCACTGACTCCCTGTGAAATGTACTCACAGTAGGCAGAAAGGTGGGGAATCCCACGTAATGGTAACTGTCAATAAGTTACAGTAGACACTACTTGCATGTCAGAAATGGTGTAGTAATACATATGCTCAAAATACCCCACAGTCACAACTGCAGAATATCTGAAATATATCACGGGTGTATCCCAATGATATGTACCTTTCCCTGAGGCTGGTCAAATATATATATGAGAGTATCTGAGGCCTGGAAGTGTCAGAAACACACAGGAATATCAGCCTGTCTGCTGTTAAACACTCTGCGAATAGCTGTAGAATTACTTCCACAAGCATGCCCTTATGTAGGAGTACAACACAGAAATATCAAAGGATGTAGCCATCTAACATACTAATGACAGTATAGCAGTTCACAAGCATTGCATGTGCCTGATATTCATAATTGTTAGAACAATATACTTAGTTGTCCTCTCCCCTCTCTCAGGGGTGGAAGTTTTCAAATGCCACAGCAAATGTCAAACATATGTACAGCTATTGCAGTTAAAGAAATGTGCAGCTATGGACCTTCCCTACACCCAGCCTGCACATCCCTAGATGGTGTCCCCACTGACTTCCTGCTTCCCGCTTACAACTGTTTAAAAGTGCCTTATTCACTCTGTATGACAAGGCCCCAGTACTGCTCAGCAGCAAAATAAAATATCTTTGTAAGTGTCAAACCCCAGACCTTGGGCTCACCAGACTACATGAAGTACCACCAAGCCACAGCAGACACATAAGAATTTAGTGCTGAAATAAATATATCATGCATTACAAGCAGTGAACGTAAATGGAAAATAGGAAAGCCATAGCAACACATTCCAGTAAAGACAAATATCAGGCATTCAAGGAGTGAATGTAAAGGGAAAATAGAAAAGCCATAGCAACACATTGCAAGAACTACTGTTGTATGCCAGTCAATCCATAAATCCCACAGGAAAGTACATACTCCCATGAAAACATTGTTAGCATTAGCAGGTGTGAGTTAACATACACTAAATTATGATAGCAGATCCCAAGTCCTCAGCTCGAACAGGGCGATGTTAGTCACAGTCCACTTCCAGTACACAGATGTGAAAAAATCCAAGTATCGAAAAACACAGGTTTATTGTCACTAAAATATACACTCCAAAAATCAAATAGATGTCAGGTTAAGCGCTTTCATCTGAATAACTCAGACTTCTTCAGAACCAAGTTTGCCAAGTAAACCAGCCCTTTTAAAGTTAATTAGGCGCCAAAACACCTTGTTTAAAATACTGAATTTTAAAGAGACATATAAATAGACATATAAATGTTGTTAGACACAAAAAGACTTATAAAATACTCATGTTGTATATACAAAAAATGCTGATAATATTTAGAAGTGATGTACTAATTAAATGGATTAAAAAATAAAAAATAAAAATAATACTAATAATTATTTACACAATATACATAAATCCTTGTCAAAAAATGACAAGACGAAAGAATAATGTGATATGTAATTGTTATTCCCTAGTTAAAAACTTTTGTATTAAAAAGTTGTATGTACACAAGGTGAATGAAGACATAAGATTTGTATGTACACAAGGTGAATGAAGACATAATGATAGTATCAGCATTAAGCCTTTTTTACTTTTAGACCGGGTATGATAGAAATCTTATGTCTTCATTCATCTTGTGTACATACAAATCTTATGTCTTCATTCACCTTGTGTACATACAACTTTTTAATACAAAAGTTTTTAACTAGGGAATAACAATTACATATCACATTATTCTTTCGTCTTGTCATTTTTTTGACAAGGATTTATGTATATTGTGTAAATAATTATTAGTATTATTTTTATTTTTTTATTTTTTAATCCATTTAATTAGTACATCACTTCTAAATATTATCAGCATTTTTTGTATATGCAACATGAGTATTTTATAAGTCTTTTTGTGTCTAACAACATTTATATGTCTATTTATATGTCTCTTTAAAATTCAGTATTTTAAACAAGGTGTTTTGGCGCCTAATTAACTTTAAAAGGGCTGGTTTACTTGGCAAACTTGGTTCTGAAGAAGTCTGAGTTATTCAGACGAAAGCGCTTAACCTGACATCTATTTGATTTTTGGAGTGTATATTTTAGTGACAATAAACCTGTGTTTTTCGATACTTGGATTTTTTTCACATCTGTGTACTGGAAGTGGACTGTGACTAACATCGCCCTGTTCGAGCTGAGGACTTGGGATCTGCTATCATAATTTAGTGGTTGGAGTTTTTGTGTGCTTTTTACATCGTTGAGTTAACATACACACTGAGAAGAGTGCACTGGAAGAAGCAACAGTCAGGTTTCAGTACAACATGCATTTCAGTGGCTACAACACAGCCTCAGATATGACAGATATACCAACCTTCTGACTGACACAACAGTGTCCACAGCAAACCAGCATGGTCCCCACCTTGCAAAACTGAAAGGCCTACGCCTACCTAACCTATCATTTTATAGCAGTGTCCTGAAATCACAGTGAGAACTGCCAGTCCACACATGCAATAATATCACTGAAGCAACTGGAGGTACGGAGAGAGAGTGAGAGAGAGAGAGAGAGAGAGAGAAAATAAAGCCAGCAAGCCAGCCAGCAAGCCAAAAGAAAAAAGCTGTCAGAGACAAAGGTAATGTAAACTACATGATCTAAAAATCTACATACTGTGAACCCTCCATATGTGTTAGCAGTCTGTATCTATATGTATATGCGGATGTGCATAGGGCAAGGGACATACTGCAACTGTTAGTGAAGGCGGGACATACATATGTAGTTGAAGGTTGCTATGTTCACATATCGATATAGGTTGTAGTGTGTGGCATTGAAAACTGCATGCAGTGCAGGTATATGTCATGTGGTGGTGAATGTCTGTGGGACTGAGAAAGTGAGGCCTGCTACAGCTATACGGCCTGAGGACAGCATAATGCATTCTGCACAACACTGTGCAATATCATTACAGAATGGTATGTCTCACAACTGTTTCAGAAGTGATATTCCCACCATGAAGGGTGGGCAGTCTATGTGCCTACATGTGCATGTATATGTACAGCAATGGATGTTTAGAAGTGTGTGCGTATATATATATATATATATATATATATATATATATATATATATATATATATACATAATCTATACATATATATATCTACATATCTATATATCTATATATATATATATATATATAGAGAGGTATGTATAGATAGATAGAGATATATAGATATAATATGTATATACATATAGATATAATAGATACATACATATATAGATATATATGTAGATACATACATATATACAGATAGATATGAATGTCTATAGATATATATATATATATATATATATATATATATATATATATATATATATATATATACATATATGTAGATATGTATATATATATATATATATATATATATATATATATATATAAAGAGAGAGTGAGAGAGGGGGACATGGGGGCAGATGTACTGCAACAGGTGCCTGGTGACCAAGGCATGGACTGAACACCAGTGTTGATACCGCAGTACCATACCCCATTCCAAAACATGTTACCCACTAACTACCACATAGGTGGTTGCCTGCCTAACACTGGAGGTGTCAGAAGGGAACATGGGACACAGGTGTAAAATAGCTTCCCCTTTGATATCCACAGTGGCACACTAGTCTTGCAATCCCTGTGCATGGTACGTGTCATCACAAAAGGTGTGTCAGCTAGGGAAATGTAAGTCATTGTGCCCCTCTACACCTCACAATATTCTATGCAGTATGTACCTCCCATGAGAACTACAGCAAGTGGAAAGGCCACAGACATACCTAACAAAGACTGATAATGCCCTCAAACACATTCCCTATGCAGACTGACACAAAGCCACAGCTAAAGTGCCTTGCATACTTCCTACACAGAGGTTACCACTGCTGGACATACAGAGTTATGTCACAGCCATACCAGTCGGCCAACCACCATGGCAACACCTCACAATCTGTCCAGCCTACATGACCTAGGGCCCTAATCCTTGTCACCGCACTAAATAGCACATGCTGGAGGTACAGGTTTCTATACACAAATATGCCATACCCTGGACTAAACCACCCAGCATTAACAAACAAGGCTCCTTATTAGTAGATATCATACATACCCCTGATGAATTTTATGGAGATGGGTAATATGCCCTGTGAGTCACCTCTGTGTAACCATTTCACAGGAGCAAGTAAAATCACATTACATGTGTCCCAAAGGGCAGGGTAGCATATGCCTAGGCTACCCTAGGCCCAGGGCCAGTAGCGTAGTACCTACCTATGACACAATGCACACACACGTGTACTCAGTGCAATACCAGCTATGTGAGGTTGAATGAGTGTGACACTGACTGTTTGCAAGGTCTGTAAAGGTGTGATAGCTTAGCATGAGTTTGTGTCTGCCATGGTAGTTTGTCTCGTAGGTGTGAGGCCAGAGAAAAATGTGTCAGTTATCGGGATGCAAACATAGTTGATTGGCATATGTTGTGCTGTAGTTCCCTGTGTACGACTGCAGTGTCCCTTCGTAGGCAGAAGCAATACATGTGTGCTCAGTAAGTGGTACTGCTGTTGAATCCAGCTCACATATGAACTGTTGTACTACCTGAAGTTGTAGGCCTAAACATTACAGTATGGTGTATGTTCACATTCCCTGGTAACACTGTCTGGTGAGTTTCATGTAGTCTGCACAGATTACATACCTCATGCATAGGTATCTGTAAGTAGGGACACACAGTACTATAAGGTACACAGTTAATGCTCATCTGTGTCGTCATACATTTGTGTGTTGTATGTATGTGTAATATGTGTGCAACGATGCATGTACCATGGCCGCAATCACATGTGTGTTACAGGGTATGTGTGTGTACCTGGCAGCATGTATACTCTGTGACAGCAGTATGCTGGCTATATTAACAACTGTGCACATATGTCAGGTAGGGGTATGGCATCAAAGACTAGGGTGGATTACCATTTAAACTGTAAATGTGCATTGCATTCATTGCATGGGATGACAATATTCTTCATCCATTAGCTTGATACATACCCCCAGTGTGAGGTTGTGCATTGTATCCCAAACAGTGTGCCGAGTGCTGGTGTATACTAGTTTGTTGTATGGAGTGTGGCAGGCACTGTCAGACAGTTGTGGGCTGAGCACTGATATGTGGTATCGAACATGTGTATCCCCTGATAGACAGACAGATGCTATATATGGCAGTTAAGTGATATCAGTACATGAGAATATTTAGTGTGCCACATGACTTGCTCACATATTTTTCTTTTCCTTCCAGGGTGATGGTGCATCAGCGCAACCCACCTTATACAGCAGCAGAGGATCAGGAGATCCACCAGAGCCTGGTGCAGAATTTCTCTGTGCTGTTCTCCAGGACCAGCCAGAATCAGCATGAGAGGGCTGCACTGTGGCAAGATCTTGTCCATCGGGTAAATGACATAGGCATGCATAACCGGACATATGAACAGGTACGCCATCACTGCAGTGATTTAATTAGACATGTCCGGCAGCGTGCATCTGATATCCACAGACAACAGCTTGCCACAGGTGGTGGGGTACCTATCCACCCCCCCTCACCAGTGTGGAGGAGCACCTCCTAAGTGTTGTGGCTCCAGGCCAACAACAACAACATCCACAAACATGTGTCATCATGGAGGCAGGAGCCACCCAGCATGTTGAAATGGAGTGTGCAGGTAACATGCCATATCTGTAGTTGACTGTTCTCTGTACTGGTAGTGTATGCGTGTGTGAGATATGTACTGTGTGTGTAGCTGTTAACCTGCCTATTCTTCTGCAAGATTGATATTCTGAGCATAATCTGTACACCTGTGAAATCCACCTGTTGTATTACTGTACGTTATCATACTCACAGTATCAATGGCACACTTGTGGCCACTGGCAATCACTGTCATATTTTTGCAGGTCCCTCTGGAGTGACATCAAGGCAGCCAATCCATGCTGATGAGTGTGTAATAACAATACTATTGCTAATGACATGTGCATGTCATATGGAGGTGTAGTGTGTGCACATGTAACACCTGCGCATAATACATGCTGTGCATGTTTGCTGTGAGACTATGCATATCCCATTATTCTCAGTAGCTGCCTCACTCACATGCAATACACAGAGCATGACACACATGTGTGGCAACACAGTACTGAACATTGTATAGGCATACCTGATACACATGTACACAACACAGACATGTTTGGCATAGACACTACATCTTAGCCTGCTACACATTTCCAATTATGACACCTGCTGTATGGCCACCCTTCAGTATCCCACTTATCCTCTATGCAGCACACATGATACACCTGAGGGGTAGAGGCCTACCATGTCTTTGTGCAACAGTCTTGAACAAATAATACATTCATGTTAGGCAATGCTTACTATTGGCCACCTTACACACCCATGTAACAAGTGGCTGTGTAATTGTGGATATAGTCATGTTACTGAACTTCAGGTACAGCATGCTAGCTGCCTGTCTGGCACACATTATTATTGTTGACTGACCACAAGAAGCATGTTGATCATGGCTCACGTTACTACACCACATCCAGTTCCACTAACCACAAAAGTACACATAGCAGTTATTGCGTAGCACCGTCATGTGTTTTTTGTGTGTGTGTGTGTGTATGTGTGTGTGTGTGTGTGTGTGTGTGTGTGTACAAATATATGCATCCACAGCTTGTAACACTTGCACAACATTGTTATGTCCTTGTACACATTGTGTCCCAGGGTGGAGACAATCACTGAACAACTACACACAACCAAGTACACGTATACTGTTATTAACAAGGGCTGTCTACACTTGCACTTCATGTTCCTTTGCAACACATAATCTGCATGCTGACATGTGTGCAGTGATGTTTTTCCTTGTGATACTGTCACCCACCCTCAAACAGTATTGTGTATGTGTTGGATTGCAGGTGTGTCTGTGTTTGTATCTGCTGTACTGAGGAGTGTGCCTGTGTGCATGTGTGCTTGTGTGCATGTGTGCATGTGTGCCTGTGTGCATGTGCGCCTGTGTGCATGTGTGCTAACATCATGTACACATTTGTAAACTGTGTTTCCTATCTTCCTCTCACAGGTTCTGATGTTGCTCTGGTGGAGTGCAGCAGGGAACCTGAAGCCACTGCTGGGGATAGTGATAATGATGATACACGTGTAATGGCACAGGGAGGTGTGACAGGGTCTGTCGTTGGTCAGCCAATCGACACTACACAGCAGTCAACCCCATCAATGCACACAGTCATCCTGCCAATACATCCATTGTCACCAATGTCCTTAGCTGAGGGACAGCATACAGTGGGCATTGACCAGGGTAATGTGGTATCATTGACACATGCATTCCCTCACAGCAGCCATGGCCAGATTCCTGACATGGTACCACACAGGCAGATGCCCAGGGGTTCTCATGGGAGCATCCGTGGTCGTACTGCCCCTGTCAGACGTGCCCACAAAGGTCTTTCAACCTCAGCTATGTTCCGGGCTGTAATGCAGGCACAGGCACGTATGGAACGGTACACCAGACAGGGTCTGAGGGAGCTTAGAGCACATCGCACCGCTATGAATGACACTATGCGTGACTTTGTGGCTTCCATCCGTAATATCACTGAGGTCATTGATAGACGTTGGGGGGACACATTAGATCTCTTCCACAACTACATGTCCAGGAGCCAGGACAGTGCAGGACGGTTGAGGCGTTGACGTGGACGTACGCCAGCAACATCATCAGCTGGCAGTCGTCGCAGACGACAACAAACCCACAGCCACTCCCATAGTGCCAGTACCAGCCCCAGCAATGCTGGGTCTGTGCTGTCGTTACACCATCCTAGAAGACCACGTGCACGTGGCTCTGGACAGTCCCAGCAGGGATATGTGTCCAGTCAACAACCCACTGCTTCTGATGGCAGTACCCAGTCTGGCTTAGTATCTAATACTGTCCGTAGCACCTCTGCCAGGCACAGGTACAGTGTCCGTGGCCAGAGACAGTGATCTGTATGACCAGGCAGGTACAGTCTGTGGCTGTCCACAAACACCCGTATATATGGCAGCCACGTGGTGGAACTGTGTGCAAGCATACACACACACATAATGCTAACACCTAGGGCTAACACATACACACACACATTGCATCAACATTGCCCCATGTTGTACTGTTGTCCCTCACTAACACACACACACACATACATGTCGATTGGATGTGTCAATGGCAGACTCTGGCAAACCAAGTACTCACCCTGTACATATGATGAAACTGTGCCACCTCCTGCCATCTGTAACATTGATGCGGGAACAGGATAGCATGGTGCTGATGCACAGGGTGACTACATAGCACTGTAGTAATAATATCATGCTGTTAACAGTACAGTGTAATGATACTGTTGTGGGTATATTCAAGCATGCATGATGCATTAACTATGATTGTCATTGTAGTTTTGTATACACCAGTGTTAATTCCCAAAGTGTACTGTCTGCACACGTGCCACATGGCTGTTGTGTGTACCTGTGCCTGCATGCGTTGGGGTGTGGACAGTACATGTGTGATGTTTGCAGCACAGTGTTGCAGGTGTACATTTGTGAACATGGTTAGCATGGAACATGACATGGTTTGACAGTATGCTGTGGGTGATACGGTTTCCATATGTCAATGGTCTGCATTCTGGTACTATACACAGCCTACATAGCCTGACATTCCGTGGTCATTATATGGTGTCTCCTCAACTGATACACAGATGTAGGAACCTGGTGTCAGTGATATCCCTGCAGTGCTACACTATACCAGTAGCCATTCTTACTGAGCCCCACACATCCCTGGGAACAATACTCTTTGGCATATAGCAGTCTCACGTACATGTCAACACACTACGGATATGTCCATCCACGACTGCAAATGCATACAGTGGCCTACAATGCATTCTACACATGACACACCTAACCACCACAAGGGTATCATACAGACAGATACATGTTGCCCAAGCCATGCTGTATTGCTGTAACGCAACTGTAGCATTGTCATCGGCATGTAGTTAACATAGTATTCCAATAGTACCATGTAGGTGGTAGCACCCATCATGTAGAACGGGTAATGGTGTGTACATGTGGACAAGTGTTATCTTGTCTATCCTGTGATATTCACATTTCCAGAGGTATTCTGCAGTCCCTCGGTGTATCACCTAAGCAAGACGGTGTCTGTATGCATATCAGCAACAGTTGCCATACACCTACACTGGATGTCCATCACTCACCGACTTTGCTGTGCTTTAACATGTCTGACATATACTCCAGACATGAACCCTCACCCACATTAATCTATCAAAGCTTTCATGGGTGTGTGTCACATAGTTGGCCTAAGACACAGATCACTGCAGTAGCCTGCATTGTCACCAACATACATGTATGGCCTAAGGTCTGGTAAGCTGCGGCACATGCTGGCAAAGGTAACAACTGTAATCATATGAGGCAGGCTTCACACATAGGAACTATTAAAGGTCACAGGTACATATCTGTATGTGGCACACACATATCTGATGTGTGCTTTGAAATTACTGTTATAATAATATGTCATACAATAATAAAAGCAAAACACACAACACATTGACAAACACACACATGTCATTTATAGGATTCAAGCCCCTACCTAACTATGTTATGATGCTTGAAAGAGACGCATTAGCGCAGCGTGCTATTCACATTACTGGATGAGTTTCCTCCTCCTGCTATATTTATAGGGTGCTGACATCATCAGTCTTTCCAAAGAGGAATGCACATCTTTTAGTGTGTTATCCCAGTCTTCAAAAAGGCCATTTCTTTCACAGAGAATTGCATACATACACACCCCCCTGCCACCCCCACACACACAGCGTTTGCAAGATTCAAACCCCTACCTACCTATGTTATGACACTTGAAAGAGACGCATTAGCACAGCGCGCTATTCACATTAATGGATGGTTTCTCTTCTCCTGCTGTATTTATAGGGTGCTGACATCATCAGTCTTTCCAAAGAGGAATGTATATCTTTTAGTGTGTTATCCCAGTCTTCAAAAAGGCCATTCCTTTCACAGAGAATTGCATACATACACACCCCCCTGCCATCACATACACAGCGTTTGCAGGATTCAAACCCCTATCTAACTATGTTCTGATACTTGAGAGAGACGCTTTAGCGCAGCGCACTATTTGCATTACTAGATGATTTTCCTTCTCCTGCTGTATTTATAGGGTGCTGACATCATCAGTCTTTCCAAAGAGGAATGTACATCTTTTACTATCCCTCAGTATGGGGGATAACAATATCTGTGCATTAACAGACGCCTAGTTCAGGGTCACATATGCACACTGGCACTGCCAGGTTATGTTCTATACCATGCTTCGTGACCACAGGACTTGTAACACACAACACAAGTAGGGGGTGTATCCATATACATCACAGATACACACACCTCTGAGTTGGTACCACTGCACTAAGCATGACAGGCCATAAATATGCAACTACCATTGTGCAAAACTGCCTTTTCGTTTGGTGTGTAGTTCAGAACACCCCCCCCCATACCCAGGAACTGCACCCGTCTTTCCTGGGAACAGTGTAGGATATGACGGTCTTCACACACACCATTATAGTGGTTGACTTCAGGTACACAAATATCGACTGGGGATACTACTCAGGCCCTCAACAATATCACCCTACAGCCACTACAATTTTTGGATCCATGTGGTATGGCACAACCAGAGGGGGGAATACATATTGGACCTGATCATCACCAACATGGGGACTCTATGTTCCACACCAGAGGTAGAACCCTCATTGTTAAGATCAGACCATAAACAACTTTCCTTGGGCATCCATATCCCGTCCCCACCCCCAACCAAGGAAATCACTGTAAAGAATTTCTCAAAAGCAGACTTTGCTCTTGTGAAGACTGGGGTGGAATACTTTAAAGGCCCCGTGCTGGAGGATAATACATCCCAATCTGCAGAATCCTTTACAAATGCATTGTATGAGCACCTGCAGGTATGCATTGATCATGCTATCCCAAATAAAACCATGACTCCTCCAAAACAGGAGACCTGTCTGGTTGACCCCGGCCATATATAAGCTGTACAACAGAAGGAGGAAGCTACTACATAACAGAGCAATATCCCACAGAGGGAGGACATCTCTGAACAGTATTGGCAAGACACTTCAGTCCCTCATATAATCATCACTTGCACGTTTTGACAGTGAAATTGACCAGACACTACAGATAATCACAAGGCCTTCTTTAGTTATGTCAGGAATATGTGTGGAAACAACACAGATATGCTCTGAACTGTTGCATAACAGCACAAAATATGCCAAACCTACAGACATAGCCTACACCCTGGCAGACAGAGTCTGCACAAAGGCCCCCCCCTTACCCCCAAGGGTACAGATGCCCATCCCAAATGAATGTAACCTCCCTGACATCACAGATGCACAGGTGAAAGGTGCCCTCTCCACAGCAAATAACACAGCATATGTATGGGACCGGACGGTGTCCCAGGCTGTGTCCTACACGAGCTCTGAGTAGAACTGAACACTCACATTAAGTCACTGTTCCAACTTAGCCTTACTACAGGATATGTACCCTGAGAATGGCATACAGATACAGTGCTCCCACTCCACAAAGGTGGTGCCACAACATACCACGGGAACTAACACCCCATAAGCCTGACTAGTGTGGTAGAAAAAGCTATGGAGCATATTATCATGGAAGTCACAATCAAAAACATTGTGAGCCTCCAGACAGTGGAACATACACAATTCGGCTTTGTTAAGGGCAGATCTTGCCTCTTACACATAGTTCATATCTTTGAAATGGTTACTGAAGCCATGGATGAGGACAAGGTAGTTCACACAGTCTACCTGTACCTTGCAGAAGCCTGCAACACAATACCCCACTCAGGCATCATACATATGCTTACCAGCTTATATATCAACCCCTATATCACTAGATGTGTTGCTATCTGCCTCAGGGATGGAACCCACATGGTCAGAATTGCAGGTGCCATATCCAATTCCAGACCAGTTACAATTCATGTCTCACTGGGCTCAGTTGTGGGACCTGTCCTGTTCAGTATGTACTTCTCTGAGGTTCAGACTAACACGGGGGGATTATGTCTAACAAACGTCACAGATGGCTGCTAACCGGGGGCCATAAGCAACACTGCAGCTGACACATGCTTCCTCCATAAGGGTCTCACAGAGATGGATGCTTGCTGCCAGAGTCATGGCCTCGTGCTAAATGCTAAGACATGCATAGTCATCCCCTTTGGGGAAAACAAGGTGCACACAAATCACCACATAAATGGTAATCCATTAAGTACAGAAGATGTATTTACAGATTTGGGGACCAACATAGATCGTAACCTCTCCTTTGCTAATCACATTGACAGAGTCATTGCAAAGACCTTTATATAGCCCTCCTTATCACATAGGGGTTTGCATGTAGATCATGGGAGGTCATTGTGGCCCTCTACTAGTCACTCATCAGGCCCATGTTTGACTACAATGGCCCTTTTGGGGTGTACCTTACCCAACACCTGCAGCAACTACAGTGTCCACAACAGTACCTCCCCAAGAGGATCATGGGCTACACACAGATGTCCTATGCAGCTCAACTAAAGGATCTCCAGCTCTACTCAGTTGCTTAACGCCTACTCAGAGGTAATCTATGCCTGACGTACACAGCCATGTCAAACCCAGAAGTAATGGACATGCTCCACCTCATAACATCCAATACCCTTAGAGCAACACACTCCAGGGACTTAAACCTCAGCACAAAACTAAATAGGACATGCTGCAGGGAGAGATTCATTACCCAGAGGCTCCCCTCACTCTGGAATTGAATCCCAATTAAAGTTATACAGCCCCTCGCCAACCCTCTTCCAGCAAAATCCAGCCGCATGGATGGGAAATTCACCCCTGGGATCTCCACTGTGTCCCTGCTTGACAGAGGCACAGCAAACTAGCCTTAAAGGGTGCCTTCTGTGACCTACTTTACAGAGGCACAGTAGGCTACTCTACTGGGGAGGCGGATGCCAAATACACTCTGGCTAGGCTTATGAATTCCCTAGGGCAGACAGCCTAGTATCGACCTCTGCACCTATGTTTATGTTGGGGATGCACAATATTTGTTGCTGATACTGTTGGCAGGTCTTTATTGCCGTAGCTTTCCCAGTTTCTATGAACAACTTGTGTATCTGCGTAACATGTTTGATCATGACAGGGTTCCAGTATATTAATATATGTGTCTGTTGTCATTTAACTGTGTGCACAGGGAAGATTGCTGGATCGTGGGAGGTTCCTGGCTTAACACATACAACTGCCAGATATGTGTGGCCGACTGCTATACTCAGACATGGCCTAAGTGTGTGAGCATGCCTAGTTCAGGCTTTCCATGGTTTGTTGCCTGACATATGTCTCATTTATCCAAGTGTGTGAGCATGCCCAGTGTGTGACCTTTCCATATGTTATGATCTGAAGTCCACTACATTTGTGGCTGTGTGTGAACATGACCAATACTGACATTTATACTGTGTGGGTTGGAAGTCATGTTGTGTTCTTATTGCCAGATTCCTTTGTGTCATAACTCAACAGGGATTGTGCTGTGCCTGCAGGGTTTCCATGGGATAGTTTGCAAAGACTTGACAACATTCTTTCATACTGGCTGAACACTGCAATACTGTCATGGTGTACTGGTTCAGTACTTTCACTATGGTGCACAGTATCATGGGTTTGAGTCCCATCACTGCTTTAAATGTTCATACTGAGCATACCAGACTGGTTAAGGGCCAGTTGGGCAACTATGAGCATGTTGCATTTTGTTCAGCTATGGCCTATTTAAACCAGGCTTGTCCAACATTGCTGTGTATTCACCAACTTGGGTGGACATTGCCAAACATTACTCCACATTGACCACAGTTGTACTAGTTGGTGTGTATGATTCTGTTCATAGGTTCATACTAGGCTATCTGCCCTAGGGCATTTATAATCCTAGCCAGAGTGTGTTTGGCTTTCAACACACATTTTAAGTGGAGTTTGCCATGACATTTTTCAAGGTTAGTATACCAATGACATAGAAGCAATACCCAGGGTAAACCTACAATCTCCCATCCACTCATCCAGATGCCTCTTGAAGAGAGTCAATGAGGGACTCTGGCTAACCTGGAGTGGGAGTTTACTCAAGAGTGGAGGGAGCCTCTGGGTTATGAATCTGTCACTCCAGCATGTCCTATTTATTTCAGTCCTGAGGTTCAGGTCTCTTGAGTGCGTAGCTTGATGGGATTCTGATTTTCCAAGGTGCAGCATGTCCACTGATTCCAGGTTGGACATGGCTTTATACATCAGGCACAGATCACCTCTGGGCAGGCGGTATGCCACTGAGTGGAGCTGCAGTTTCTTTAACCGGGCAGAAAATGGCATGTGTTTGAGCCCTTTGATCCTCCTGGTGAGGTACTTTTGTGGTCTTTCCAGCTGCTGCAGGTGTCTGATAAGGTACATCCCACAAGGGGCATTGTACTCAATTATGGGCCTGATGTGGGATGAGTAAAGAGGCACGATGACCTCCCCTGATCTAGATGTGAATACCTTCATGATTAGGTGGGCTATATGAAATGTTTTTCTAAACACTTTGGCCACATGGTTATCAAATGAGAGATTGCTATCAACTTGGGTCCCCAGGTCCCTTATCACTTCTTCCATACTTAATGGGTTACCACCTATGTGGTAATTTGTGGGCACTTAGTTTTTGCCAAAGGGGATGACTATACACTTTTTTTGCATTTAGCTTGAGGACATGGCTCTGGCACCAGTTGTCTGTTTCTATGAGGCCCTTTTGTAGGATGCTTGTGTCAGCTGGACGGTTGATTATGGTGCCCAGTTTGCAGTCATCTGCAAACTTGTTCAGCCACAGTCCTTCTGTGTTGGCCTGTACCTCCGAGAAATATATACCAAACAAGGGAGGTCCCAGGACTGAGCCTTGTGGGATGCCACTTGTAGCTGGTTTGGGGTCTGACATGGCTTCAGCATTTCTGACCATGTGGGCCTGTCCTTGAGCCAGTTTGCAACCCATCTAGTGACATAGGGGTTTATATTGAAGCTGGTGAGCTTATCTATAATGACCAAGTGGGGTATTGTATAGAAGGCTTTTGCGAAGTCCAGGTAGGCTGTGTGGACCACCTTCCCCTCGTCAATGGCCTTGGTGACTGTTTCAAATGACTCAACCAGGTTTAAGAGGCAGGATCTGCCCTTAACAAAGCCAAACTGGGTAGGATCCAGTGTCTGTAGGTGCCCAATATCTTTATTTCTGAGGTCCATGATGATCCTTTCCATAGCTTTGCAGACCAAGCTAGTCAGGCTTCTGGGCCAATAGTTTGCAGTGTCCATTGAAGCACCACCTTTGTGGAGAGGGACCACTGTTGCTGTACACTGCTCTTTGGGTACATATCCTGTGGTAAGGCTGAAATTGAACAGTGGTTTTATGTTTGTGTTCAATTCTTCTTGGGGTTCATGTTGGACACAGCCCAGGACACTGTCTGGTCCCATTGATGCTGTGTGTTTTGCTTTGGAGAGGCTGGCTGTTACCTGGGCATCTGAGATGTCAGGGGGCCAGCGCTCTGCTGGGATAGATATTTGCCCTTTTGGTGGGGGGGGGGAGAAGTTTGCACTGAACCTGTCAGATCGGATGTTGGCAATATCTGTGGGTTTGGTGTATTGCTTGTCATTTTGGACTAATTCTGAGCATATCTGGGAATTCCCACCCAGGTTCCTACCATAACTAAAGAAAGCCTTGTGATTATCCTTAGTGCCCTGTACAATTTTTATCTCAATGATGGCCTTAGACGATTTTATGTGTGGCTGTAGTTTTTCAATAATACTGATCAGAGATGCCTTCCCTTTTTGGGATTTTGCTCTATCATATAGTAGCTTCCTCCTTGTATTGTATGTTTTTTATGGCTGACAGCCAGGATGCCTGCCTTTGGAGGATTGGATCTTGGTTTTATTTGGGATTGCATGATCCGTGCATTCCTGACGGTGTTCATGGAATGCATTTATAAAGGGTTCTGAGGTCCGGGCCATATTTTCCACAGGCACAGGGGCTGTGAAGGATTCCACCTCGGTTTTGAGAAGTGTGACATTTGCTTTAGTGAAATTTTTCACTGTGGTTTTCTGGCCATGGGCTGGGGTCGGGATGTGAATATCAAGTGAGATTACTCTATGGTCTGATCTTACCAGTGAGGGATACACTTCTGGTCTTGGGCATAGAGTCCCCATGTTGGTGATAATCAGGTCCAGTATGTTTTCCCCTCTTGTGGGAGTGGTAGCAAGTTGTTCCATAGCATTTGAGTTTATAAATTCTAGGAACCTTTGGGCTAGGGTGTTGCAGTTAGGGTAATGCTCCAAGTCTATGTTTGGGTAGTTGAAGTCGCCCAATATAATGGTGTTTGGGGAGACCTTCATATTTTCATGTGTTCTCCAGTCAGCCAAGTGTGGTTCCAAGTGTGGCTATGAACTGAAAGGCAGTTTTACCCACTGTTAGTTGCACATGGATAGTCTCTGATGCTTCATGCTGTGCCACCAACCTGGGGGTGTGGGTATCTTTGACAAATATTGATACTCACCCTCCTTTTGTAGTTTGTTCCATGTTTTGCGGCTGTAAAGCATGGTATGAGGTGTAACCTGTTGGTGCAAGGGTGCTCTTGGGAGCCTTGAACCAGGTTTCTCTTACTGCACAGATATCAACGTTCTCCATGCTGAGGAGAGTTTGGAGTGTATGCATCTTGCAGTTTAGACTTCTGGCATTGAGTAGCATTACTTCTAGTTTCTTATCCCTTGTGATATCTATGGAGGTGGGTTTGTCTTTTGAGCCTTACCTAAAAAAGGCACTAAGGGGGTGAAAAGAGCCTTTGGCAATATCCAAAAGGCCACAGGTGACAGGTGAAAGCCATCCCTAGCGAAGCATCATGTCTTGTCGAGCATGTCATCCCAGGCTCACAGGCATTGGATCCCCTTTCACTGACACCAGTACTTAAGCCAATTGTTGTACTTGATCATCTTGTCTTCATATTGTGGCATCATGTTTGGTGAGGGTAGGATGATACTCAAGGTCATCAAGTTTGCATATACTACATGGTGGTAAATGCTGTTTAGCACTACCTTACATTGCTTAACACATGGCCATCATGCCTCAGGTGGTGCTGCAGGGCTGCCTATGTCGGATGCACATACTACACTCCCTGCACATGTTTGAAAGCAGGTTGTGTCAACTTAGGCATCCCTTTCACTATATGTGGGAGTCAGAGAGGTATCATTTCCAGGGTTCCTACTGAGCCAGTGTATGTGCTATGCGTTGCCTCTTTGCCAAGGCCAAGGCATACTGGGCACGCCTCCTTCTGCCTACTGGGGCAGGCTCAGGTTGTTCCTCCTCCGAGTCACGCTCTGCCTGTGATGGCCTTGGCAATGGTTTGGGGCTGTTTGGCCCAGGCCTATGCTGGTCCTGCTGCAGCTGTTTTTGAAGAATCATATTATGTAGCATAGCACATACCATGATAATTTGGGTACATGCAATTGGTGAGTATTGCAAGGCTCCACCAGATGTGTCCAGGCACTGGAACCATGGCTTGAGCAACCCAAACACACGCTCAATTACATTTCGTGTTTGTGCATGTGCCTCATTATGGCGTTCTTGTTCAGGTGTGTGTGCGTTTCTGATGGGTGTCATCAGCCACGGCTCCAGTGCATAGCCAGCATCCCCCACTAAGTGACCATGTGGGATGTCCCCATTGGCAAATGTCTGGTACAGCTGCGTCAGATGCCAGATATGGGAATCATGGTAGCTTCCAGGGCAGCCAGCACACACATTCATTATTATGCCCCGGGCATCACACACGACCTGGCAGTTGATGGAGAGGAAGCCCTTGCGGTTAATGTTGGCCCTACCCCGCTCACGGGCTGGTGCTTTGATGCATATATGCGTGCAGTCTATTGCACCCACTACCTCAGGGTATTCTGCTATTTGCTGGAAGAGACGCATATTGCTGTCCAATACCTCATGGGAATTGGGGAAATATACATGATCACCGACATGTGCTGACATGGCATCCAGGAACTGGTGCAGTACCCTGGATGCTGATGCCTGTGATATCCCCATCATATCACCAGTTGGTCTCTGGAAGGCACCTGTTGCTAGTATTCTTAGGCCAACACATACCTTGGTTTCCACTGGGATGGGTTCCCCTCTGTTGGTTCTGTGTAAGAGGCGTGGCCTGCACAGCTCAACAATTTGCTGCAAGAGGTCTCTGTCCACTCTATAGCGCTCCACTATCTCCAGCTCATGTAACCCCTGGTAGGTGACCCTGGGCCTGTACACTCTTCTCCGTCTCCTCACTGTGGGTTGTCCGGCAGCATTTGCATTGTCACCACCCTCACCATGTTGCATATGTTGCCTTATAACAGCAATGGCAGCCCCTAGCATTTTTTGTCTGAGTGAAGCTTTTTCAGTTTTCACTTCTAGTAGCTTACTCCAGTGTTGCAGTGTCTCTTGAGAGAAACAAACTGCACTGTTGTTTGCAGAGTTTTAAGTGCTGGGCTGGGCTAGTGTTCTGCCTGCGTAATTGCCTGATTCTGATTGTTTTCACCTGCTAGCTCTACTAGTATTCCATGGTAGCTTCCTACTATTTGTTGTGCTTCCTTTTTCCTTTCTGTTTCCTCAGGGGGGAGTGACGCGCATACAAGCACAAACATGCTCACACGCGTGCATACATGCTTAGGCGGTCTAAAACTTGCTTATTTGGGTTAAAACGCGAGCACACCAGCGCAAACACGCTTACAGGTCTTTAAACAGCCTTGTACATGCTTACTCCGGCTTAAACACGCACACTCAAGCTTCCACACGTGCACTCTGTCTTACTCAAGTTTACAGGCACGCACACGCGTGCATATCCGCTCAGCAAGAAACTTTGGTGTTATCCACAGTATACACCTTCCATTTCTTGGCTTTCCCTGGCCTACCTGTTGACACACCTCTTTCCATGATGTCTAACTGACAGCTGACACATGCCACTCTGCTCCTATGAGCTTCACTACTTTCATACATACCCCCCTTGTGATGTCACCTATCTCCTACTCTATTACTCCCCATATCCTACTCCTCCACTCCACTGACTGTGCTCATTTGCTATGTAACAGTGTGATTCACTATCCTAACACTCATTTACATAGGATTGCCTACTAATGCTTGATTACATGTCTTAGACTGGGCTTCTCCCCTTAGCAACCCCTACTCGGTGGCCATGTTGTCTTCAGCCTGCTATTCCCTTACATTGTAATTTAACATTTTTCATAGATTCCACGTTTGTGGCTTTTATTTTCTTATTTTATTTTTTTTAGCGCACCCCGTTTGCGCGGCGCTGCGCTCAAACATCGGAAATCGCCAAAAAAAAGTATTTTTATTTTAATTTTGCATCTGGGAACATTTCCAATGGTCATATATTTGGCCATTGGCATGCTTCCTCAACCATATGCAACCTTTATTTGGAGCTGACAAGGCTGCATTGTGCTATTTGCAAAACGGTACTGAGTACATTTCTGCAGCTAACACGGCTCCTACTCGGACAGGTTTGTGCTTCCTGGATCGCAAATTTACCTCATTTGCATGCCTTTTGGCTGCAAGTGAGGTAATTTGCATATCCCAGCCCTGTCTGTGTAGGAGATGTTTTAGGAGCTCTCTTACACGCCCCTACAAGCTCTTCCTGGATCGCTCGTCGGACATGATGGCTGCATGGAGTCTTACTCTACTCGTACACTCCGTGCAAGCCATCGTGAATCCGGCAGTTTGTGTCGATCTAGAATCAGGCCGTCATAGATCGGACAGAGATACTAATTGTGATGCCAGCCGCACATCAACACAAGCAACTATGCCAGTCTCTCTCTTTCTCACACACACACACACACACACACATATGCAAGAAAGCCTTCTGCTAAAGTCCTTAGATATTTTGGTACTTACGTATTATCGCAGCCAGATTTTAACGATAATACCACTTGTTTCTCGATATTAAAAGCTGCCCCTTATTGTTGTAAAAATGTCAGATAATGTATTTTCTTTCACAGTAAAGATTGTTTTAAGAAGGGTTATCAAGAACAAGGGAGAAAGTTAGTGTTTCGCCGTGGCTATGTGCACTTTACTGGCAACATGTGTGGAGTTATCTCATTTGTGCATTAATGGTGCTTACAGCCACAGCGACAGTAACTTTTTCTGGTGTTCTTGCTAACCCTTCTTAAAACAACCTTCACTGTGAAATGAAAATCAGTTTAAACATAACCATTCCTGTGCTGCTAATATTAAATCACCCTTCCCTCTCTAACTTTGTCTGATGTTCTGAATTGTTTCTCCCCAACACACCTTTTAGGTGTAATACGTAGACAGATAACGGGAAAAGCAGACGTGATGGTGAAATCTCCATGCTTGAGACGTTTGTTGTGCTGTTTACAAAGTCAGATTTCACATGTTGTACATCTTCAATTCCCCTTCAAAACAGCTCATTTGCTGTACTTGTTACATCAGTTACACATTCCCCTTAATGTTTCATTAAGGATGCTGGAAATATCTGAACAGAAAGGTCAATGTGCCTAACTGCTGTCATGAACTTCAGAGGTCATGGTTGATTCAAATAGCTGTCATCGCTGAATGATGAAATGTCGTTAGGGGTCTTACAACAGTAACGGTTCACATAAATAATTTGCTGGTCTTCCTGAAGGTAATCCACAGTTTGTACTGAGCAATAAGGACTTTCAATAACACTGTAAAGTGTTGCATGGGCTCCTTTGACTTGAAGTATGCTATTTTCGCAACCACGAAAATCTGGTTGCGATAATATGTTAAGTACCAATATTTTTTTTTCTTTGCACCTAGTAGGCATGAATAGAAAATATTACTTCCCCTCTGGGACTCCCATACCTCTCAACTGTACAGATTTTTGCCTCAAATATTTGGTTTGGTCCTCATAAAATCAGCGTTTTTCTGGCAAATCACAAGAGTAACAAAGTAATTAAATAATGACATATATTTGTATTTCAGATGTAATTTCCTCCTTCATGCTAACACAAATTCTGTTATTGTAGCAGCTTTCTAAGTTTATAAAAGCAATATTTAAAATCTGTCCCTATTTTTGGGCCTTTGCCCCCCATTTTTTAGGCTTTGTCGATATTTCTTACATTAAGAGGTTGAGAGGTATATTGCCCACTAATGTCACTGCCTTGGACTAATAAGAGCATCCAGGTAATTAGGTTTTTTGTTTTCCCTTAAAACAGTCTTACTTTCAAACGTGTTGCTTTGAGACACCACTGCCACTGGTTTTATTGAAAATAACCCTCACACACCGACATCGTTGAGGGATAGGTTACCCGCACAGCTATGGTGTTTGGGGTATTACTTTCAGCAAGTGGTGGGCGTTTTGCAATCTTAAACGGCTTAAGGTGGGACTTTTTAATATGCATATTGCAGGGCGTTTAATTTGTAATATTTCATCGAAAAGCACATCATCAATAAACCCCTAAGTGCAAGAAATTCGGAGGGGGGATCAAAAATAATATGGGCGAGGAAGGCCGAAAACTCAGGGACTATCTTAAATGCTGATATTTTAAACTTGCAAAGTTGCTAAGACAGCTGTGCTTGTGTATTCATTTCCTAAGCGATATGAAGTCTGAAACTCAAATGCACGTCATTTTTAATGTAGTCAATCCTCGATTCCTCAATGACTTGTTAGAAAACCAGCATTTCTGGGGAACATACAACACTGTGAGGCAAAAATCTGGACAGTCGAAACTGATGTATACGTATAACCATGCTGTAGTACCAAAGTAAACAGTTACCTATTATACCAGCAATCTATTTCATCCTTGCCACTTTATCAGTTAAGAACAGGTATCCATAAATTAAGACAGCTGACGCAGAAAGTTTTGCGCAGCGCGCTCCTATCTCACGCCTTTCACTAAGTTTGGCGTCATTCATGCCCCTCAAGTGTACCTCATTACGAGTCTTAAAAAGTTCATGTTCCTTGAAGTTCTAATAAGTTCCACATTGAAATGGTGTGTAACAAATTCAGTTTGGGACATTTTTAAAGTGAAATTAATGGTAAATAGAAATCAATCATATTAATTCATTAAAATATCTTCTTTAAAAGTAAAATAATCATATTTTAACCATCCTGGCTGAAGTTGTTAGTAAGCCATTAGTACGTGTCCTACATTTTGCCCATTTGTTCCACATTATGTAGTGTTCCTCATTTTGGAGATACAAGGTTGAGAGCTATGCTTGGTATAACTAATATTAATAACTTTTAATACTGGCAGTCAGATGTCGAGTAACTAAATACCAAGCGCCGACTTTTAAAGTACCAGTTACGCTAAGCTGTCCCTATTATGTGACCTACTCTTCGTGGCACACGGTGACTGACGGAAATGTTCCCGCCAACTAGCGGAACGAATTCCGGATGGGTATTCGCGACGACGGGACATTAGTCTCATTCACTAACGGTTTTAGCACCTTTTTTAACTCGTCTGCGTCAAAGTCGTTTTCCTGTGTAAGAATAAGTGGTGAGTGCTGCGTTTGATATGACATTTACAGGGAAAGTAACCTCTGATTCAATATTGTGTCCCTTCGAATATATGTATTTGTTGGCATAAGTCACTTATGCGTATTTAGTTGTGTTTTAGGAGCAGTGAATGCTGAGAGCAATAAAATAATTAGGCTTTCCTTTACTTTGACAATATTAAAATGTCTTTAATTACTAAGATTTTTTTTTTCAAATACCTCTCATACACACTGTTTCCTGCCTTTCATTGTTGAGTCTGGATCGGGGTGGTTTATCCTAGGGTTGCCACCTTTTTAAATGGCCAAAGTGGGACATTTTCAGGACGCACTAATCAGATTTTACAGGCCGACACCACGGTCAGTACAAAGGATAGAACTTTACTTTTTTGCCTAAATAAAAGCTTATGTAGCAGTTTAGTTGCTTATTCTGCTTCTTGTAACATTTAGGTATTTTAGATACAGAAATAACTATTTTATGCAACTATTACATAAAATATGGGACATAATTATGTCCTACAATCTCAGGACATTTGCCATTTTTAATATTTTTGGTCAGGACACAACTGCCCAAAGAAGGACTGTCCCTCGCAAAGTGGGACATATTTGTTAAGGACAATTTTAGTCCAGAGTAAATTTTAATCGTTTGTGGCTTGCATTACCATATATTAAATCTCACCCTGTGTAGACTGTGAGCCGAATTATCATAGTGTGGCAATGAACTTTATCTGACAAGAGCCAATCAAAGAGTTGCAACTAATTTGTGATCAATAAGTTGCAGCTCCATCGAATGAAAAAGTAGTACAACAGAATCTATATTTTGAATGTATTCATTTTGATTATAAAGTGTTTAACATTTTATGTAACTATTACACAGCAGGCATAATTTAAAAGAAAAAAAATACACATCACTTTCATTTCACTTTCCTATTAAAGTGTTCTTTTGTTGACTAATAGTATCAGCTTTTCTGTGACTTTTGCTAGATCTGAGCCCTGTTGGCCATTGATCTTAAGTGTGTGTGTGTGTGTGTGTGTGTGTGTGTGTGTGTGTATGGACATGTGTATATATAGATATATGTGTATATATATATATATATATATATATATATATATATATATATATATATATATATACTTGTTGTACCACAGCGTTGCTGTGGCTCAGTCTGGTTAAATGGAAAAGAAAGAAAAGAGAAAGCGCACGTTTCTAATATGTTTAATTTCACAATGCTTGTGGGTATACAATATTTTTTGTTGTTCCATTGTCTGTGCAGATATAGAGATTGTCTGGTTTGCCGACTCTAGAACACACAACATATAATTGTCCATGTGAGAAGCAATCTGTGTGTAGATCTAAACCACACAATTCTAAAAATTGGCCCTGAGCTTTGTTGATGGTGATTGCAAATGCCAATCGAATTGGGAATTGCAATCTCTTAAATTGAAATGGCATATCCGTTGGAATCATAGGAATGCGAGGAATGAGGACATCTTCACCTTTGAAAGGTCCTGTCAAGATTATTGTTTCTATGACGTTGCTCATTAATTTTTTTACTGCAAGCCGCTTGCCGTTGCAAAGCTTTGGCTGGTTGATATTTCGCAACATGATAATTGGCAGCCGATTTTCAATTGCAGTACGTGTGGTGGCATCCCTGGCAGATCGAGTGAATTCAAAAATTCTGTTGGATAATTAACCACTTCATCTGCTTCCACAACAGTGTTGACGGACTTGTATGTGACTGCTTCGCTTTGAATGTTAGACGGAATAATATTGTTAAGTTCGTAGACGTCTTTGTTCTTGGTCGCAAGAATAGCTCGTTCAGTCAGCCAATCGTGATTCTTATAATTTGAATATTGGGAAATTCTTTTTCAACCAATTCTTTTTTTGACGTCACTAAATTGCAGAAGTTATGAGGCAATGAAATTCGTCCTGAGGTCAGATCAACCGGCACCTTTCTGTTCCCAATTTCCAGCAATTGATATGAGAATATCTCAGCTGATCGATCGTTTTGCAGCTGGACACGCATATTTGTAGTTAATTTTAACATCTTTACGTGTCGCCACAGAGTAGAGTATTTCAGGCAATCATTTATTTTGTCCGCTGGTGTCGAACGAGGAGAACGAAGCAGATCTGAAGCTGCAGAATGCAATCGCCGTGCTCGCAACCATGCATCCTCAAGTCTGGCTGCACGTCGCTCTGCTGATTCCTCGGCATGTATTTGAGCCATTCTTTGTCTGTTTCGCTTGTTCACTGATGCCCGTTCTTCCTCAGTTTGATTTGCAATTACTCGTCGCACTGCTTCCGCTCCGCGAGTATGATGACCTAAGTTTGATCTTCTGCGAGGCATTATTTGGATGAACTAAAGCAGATCGATTGCACTGAAAAAGAAGTAAGAAAGTTATATCAAAAACATATAAAATTGCATATTTGTATACAAATATGCAATTACTCATTGCACTGCTTCCGCACCGCGAGTACGACAACCTAAGTTTGATCTTCTGCAAGGCGTTATTTGGATGAACTAAAGCAGATTGATTTCACTGAAAAAGAAGTAAGAAAGTTATAACAAAAGCATATAAAATTGCATATTTGTATACAAATATATAGAATCCATAGTAGGTATATAAAAACATGTGCGTATTCGAATGCAATGTGTGACATCCATATAATAGTAGGTATATAAAAATATGTGTGTATTCAAATGCAACATTGTGTGAAAATTTCAAAGCAATGGGTGAAGAACTTTCGGAGATTTAAGATTTTGAACAAACGAACATTTACATTTTTATTTATATAGATGTGTGTGTATATATATATATATTTATTTATTTATTTATTTTACATTTGTTGACGCTAGCTAGTCTGGATATATATATTTTTTCAGTCAGTAGAGGGGGAGAAAAGCCACAGAACAGAACATAAAAAAAAAAAACAATTACAATTAAAAGCAATAAATATAAAATATGGTAACATAAATATATAAAAAAAAAAATTTAATTAAAGATATAATATAAAAGTATAACTTGTTAATTATGACTAAATAAGAGGTTAAAGGATGATGAATGACACAACAAACAGATATATTGGGGCTTGAGAGTTGAGAGAGGAGAGTTAGGGTAAAATAGGGTAAAAAAATAGGAAAAAAGGAAAGCAAAAAAAAAAGGTAAAGGAAAGAAGAGCCATCTAAAAAGACAGGAAAACAAAGGAAAAATAAAAAAAGAGGAAATGGAATATGAGAGGAAACAAGAGAGAAAAATAAAAAGATAAGAAAAAAGAAAAAAAAAAAGAAAAGAAAAAGAAAAGAAAAAGAAAAGAAAAAAAAAGGAATGTATATATATGTGTGGGTGTGTGTGTGTGTGTGTGTGTGTGTGTGAGAGACGATTGGGGAGAGATGGGTGAAGGCTGCCAGCCTAGTCAAATAGAATTTGATATATAATTCTGGCATTTGTAAATAAATGTAATATACATGCATGTTTTCTTGAGTGTAGAAAAACAATGTAAAATGTGAACTTCCAGATTGTTACAACATTGCCCCCTTTGCTGTAAAGAAAAACTAAATCAAGTCTTTCAAATTTGTCTTTTGAAATTGAAATTATTTTATGACATTCTTTGATCTTTAAAGTTGGTTCCGGTCAGGCTGGCTGAAGACATTCTATCTATTGTGTTAACTAAGGACTAATTGCTATAGTGTATATGTGAAATGCCTTTTATTGTTGTATTCTCCTGTGCAGGTGTTAGCTTGCTAAATAATGTAAATGGAGTTTCTATTAGCCTGTTAGGTTCCTGACCCAGAGACTCCCCAGACTCTGGAACAGACTGCCAATACATGTCAAACAGAGTGCTTCTTTGGCCCTCTTCAAAAGGAACCCTGATGATTGGATGGGAGAAAGGAAATTCACCCCGGGGATCATGTCAGTCGCCCTGCTAGTTAGGGGTCCAGGGAATTAAATAGTGTGGGAAGAAATAGCCAGGGAATTGTTATGGCTAGGCTTGTATAGACCCTAGGGCTGATAGCCTAGTACCAATCTATGAACCTATGAACCTGGGAACTCAGAGCAGGTGTCAAGATGATGCAATATGAATACTGGGAAAACCTAAGTGTCAAAAATGATGTAATCTGGGGAGGACCCAGAGACATGTTTGTTAGTGATGTTTTATAAACTGTGCCTCAGAGGGAGATAGAAAGCATTTTGACTTTGGACATCTAACCCAGCACTGCTTATGCTCTTTATGTATGTAAGTAGGATTGTAGCACTGTGTTTTCTCTTAAGATTAGCTAAAGATTAGAAAGTTAGATTAAATATTTTTCTGTGTAAGCAGATCTTTCCTACGATATTATTTTAAGTTTCTGTGTGATCTCTGAACTCTTAGATATCTTTGTGGTGTAGTAGTTTTGTCTTGTGTTTTAATTATGTATTATTAAATATTTTTAAAATCTTCTACCTGTGGCTGCTTTGTGTAGAGATAAGCTGTAGAATACATTGCATATTTATAGAGGTTATTGTAATAGGCCACTCTAAAGTAAGCCTTGACTATTAGTCATACTACCATTGGATATTAATATTGCACAGTAATAATTGGACACCCTTTTAAGGGCCTTTTTTGTAGCTGATGTTATTAACTGGGTGGTGGCAGTAATTACTGCTGTATAGTCTGGGTAAAGGGGCACAGTTGGAGAATCTGTGTCAGCCTTTCCCAGGAGTGTCTGTGAAGTTGTATAAATACTTATCTCAAAGTGTGTGTGTGTTGTGTCAGCTACTTGGCAGGAACACGAATCACTAGTTGGACAGAGAGGGTACTGGAGGTTCTAGCTTGCCCAGTTAGGCTGAGACCTGGACCCTATAGCTGTGCCAGTGGGGAGTATTATTGGCGATCTGGTGAGCAAGGGAGCAGTCAGCCCTAGACTGACTGTGATCTCTGTGCGCTTAAGGGAAATTGTACTTTACTGTGTGTATTAGTTATATGTTCCTCTTCTAGGAGACGACCTCCCCGGTGTTAGTGGTGAGGATTGAGGCTCCTTGATTGCTGGGCCAAATGTATATGTATATATATATATATATATATATATATATATATATATATATATATATATATATGCATATGTATATAATATATATATATATATATATATATATATATATATATAATATATATATATATATATATATATATATATATATCTGTATATGTCATCATCATCTTCTTTCGGCTCTTCCCATTAGGGGTCGCCACAGCAGATCAACTGTTTCCATTTCTTCTTGTCCTCTGCATCTTGCTCTGTCACACCAACCGCCTGCATTTCCTCTCTCGCCACATCCATAAACCTTATCTTAGGCCTTCCTCTTTTCCTGTTACCTGGCAGCTTCATCCTTAGCATCTTTTTCCCAATATGCTGTGCATCCCTCCTCAGCACATCCAAACCAACGTAGTCTTGCCTCTCTGGCTTTGTCTCCAAACCTTCCAACCTGGGCAGACCCTCTAATATACTTATTCCTAATCCTGTCCATCCTCGTCACACCCAGTGCAAATCTTAACATCGTCAACTCTGGCACGTCAAGCTCTGACTCCGGCCTTTTTGTCAATGCCACTGTCTCCAACCCGCATAACATAGCTGGTCTCACTACCCTCTTGTAGACCTTCCCTTTCACTCTTACTGGTACTCGTCTGTCACAAATCACTCCTGACACTCTTCTACACCCACTCCATCCTGCCTGTACTCTCTTCTTTACCTCTCTTCCACACTCACCATTACTCTGAACTGTTGATCCCAAGTACTTAAACTCATTCACCTTTGCCACCTCTACTCCCTGCATCCTCACCATTCCTCTGTCCTCCCTCTCATTCACACATATATTCTGTCTTAGTCCTGCTGACCTTCATTCCTCTTCTCTCTAGAGTATATCTCCACCTCTCCAGGGTCTCCTCCACCTGTTCCCTACTCTCACTACAGATCACAATGTCATCTGCAAACATCATAGTCCATGGGGACTCCTGTCTGATCTCGTCTGTCAACCTGTCCATCACCATTGCAAATAAGAAAGGGCTCAGAGCTGATCCTTGATGTAATCCCACCTCCACCTTAAACGCATCCTTCACTCCCACCACAGACCTCACCGCTGTCACACTACCCTCGTACATATCCTGTACCACTCTTACATACTTCTCTGACACTCCCGACTTCCTCATACAATACCACAACTCCTCTCTAGGCACCCTGTCATATGCTTTCTCTAAATCCACAAAGACACAGTGCAACTCCTTCTGACCTTCTCTGTACTTCTCCATCAACACTCTCAGAGTTATCATTATGCTAATTACAGAATATTCATATCTGGTATGACTATGTCATCCCTTGATAACAGCAGGACAGAATCCAAAGTTAACCTTTTTTAATTTCTCCAAGTCTTTTGGGTTCCTAATACCATGACATGAATGGACCCCATTCCTAAGTCAAAGTATGATTAAAGTTCATGAAATTAGTATTGTTTCAGTCTTTGATGTCAGCCAAAAATGCTCTTTGCAACACCTGCAATGTCCCCAGTAGTGACTCCTTCTGCAATGCGTATAGAGTTACATGTATTAGTAGCACATTTAAATAGGATTGTAGACTATTGTTTATAAGATCCGTTGCTCCTACTACTATTGGAACTACCTTGGTATCTTTCTTCCACATTGTTCTCATTTCTGCTTGCAAATCCTAATATTTTATGACTGTGTTTCTCTGTATGCAGAACACTGTATCACTGGGCGTGGCAATTTCAATGATCAATGCTACTTTTGTCTTCTTTTCCTGGACCATTATATCTGTTTTTCTAGCATCTATCTTTTGAAGTATCGGTAATGGGTGATCCCATGTGATAGACTTTGTCATTTTCTATTATGCTTTGTGGCTCATATTTCCAGTGTTTTTCAGCCACTTCAGTACCATAATGTTTGCACAATCCCCATTGCTACAGTCTCACCATATTATTAGGCCTTTCAGTATGTAGTCCTTCTGCCATTAGTATGTTGCAACTAGAAACGAGGTGTGCAACTGTTTCCAGTTTTGTTTTACAAAACCTACATTTGTCTGTTTCTCCCACATGTTCAATGGACTTTTTAAACCAATGTCTGCATAGCCCATAACCTTTTTGTGAATGGTCTTCCTCATAGGAACATAAGTATGATCACTTTGGCCCCAAAGGAAGACCTATATATCAAGTCCATCTCATAGTACCTAGTGACTGTGTTCAGTGAAGTCCAAGTAGGTGCATGAATATCATCCAAGGCTGCATTGTGAAAAAAACAGATGAAAACTTCACTGGTGAAATGAATTATAGTTCATAGGGCAAAAGCTTTGTTGTATTTCTCATGGCAAAATTGAATGCAGTCAGTCAGCTACTAAGCTGATGTAACGTTGAATACTTTTTGACACATTTTGTTTCCTTTTTTAAGAAAAGGACACACACAGCTGAGGATTTTGAGGATCTTGAGAACTGCATAAGATCACACAGGAAGCCCTTACCTCTGTTGAAACTTGGCTATCTAATGCCCAGTTAATACTCAATCCAAACAAAACTAAACTCCTCATCTTCCAGCCCACTAAATCTAACCTAACCTACTCCCATACAGCCAACGACAACACCATCATCCATCATCCCCCCAACAGAGCACACTAAACTACTAGGTGCTGAGATTGACAATTGTCTCAAATTTGACATTCACATTTCCTTGACCATAAAAAAAGTTCACAAAAAATTAGGGGCTTTATACAGAAGTAAGCAATTCCT
This sequence comes from Protopterus annectens, assembly GCF_019279795.1. Taxonomy (NCBI): domain Eukaryota; kingdom Metazoa; phylum Chordata; order Ceratodontiformes; family Protopteridae; genus Protopterus; species Protopterus annectens. The sequence goes on along the minus strand of NC_056726.1, from coordinate 1,711,303,991 downwards.
CACCAAAACAGCCAGAATTTCAGTTGCCAATTCCCACCTTATCTCCACCCTTCTCTATACCTCTCCTATATTTACCAACCTAAGGCAAACCAACCTAAATAAGCTCCAGACTTGTTGCAACAAAATCACCAAGTTTGCCACCGGGGCTTCCTATCGCATTCACCACTGTGTCTCACTTACTGAACTTGACTGGCTAGAACTCCCTCAATGTCTTCACTGGAACCAACTCTCTCTTGCTCACAAGCTAGTAAACTATCCTCTTAAAGACCCATCCCTCCAAAAGCTACTCCAGCCCTATTGTACCACCAGACCACTATGCTCCAGCAGCAAAAATCAATTACAAGAACTCATCTGGAGAAGCACTTTTCTCCTGCATAATAGCCAAGTTATGGAACACTCTTCCCCCCACAATAACCTCTATACCATCATGCACTCACTTCAAAGCTGTACTTAAAACTCACTTAAAAAAACACTGGTTATTCCCTTGCACCAATCTGGACTAGAGATTCCTACTCTACCCCTCACTCCAGCCACTCAGCCACCCTGTAATAATCTTTTCAATCCTTCCTCATCTGGTGCTGGCAATCTTATTTAACTTCCTTCAATGCCTCTCCTCAAATCAAAACCTAAGCCATCTGCTTACTATCTATTCCACCTATATTACCTCTTTGTATCCTCTCTCATGCCTTATTCTTCCCCTACTATTTCCTCCTAGTCTCTGCACCCGATTACTCCACCACCTCCAAACAATGCTTTATATCTGTCTCTGTTTACAGTCATTCTGTTATGTCTAGAAAGCTTATTACTATATCATTGCTGTGATTGTCATTACTTGTATTACTGTTGTAATATGTGCCATTTTAGAGGTATCCAGTGCTCCTATGCATATATGATTGTATACCCCATGTAATCCACTGTCCTATATCTAAATATATTATTCATACTTTACATTGTGTTTTTTGCTGGCATTTGTACACTTGCATTTATATCAACAATTCTTACTAACTTGTACTTAATGTATCCTTATTATGGAGCTTTTCTCCCAGGGCCTCAGCTGAAAAAGGACCTGTGTCTAGTTGGATTTTCCCGGTAAACAAATGTAAATAAATAAAAATAAATAAATAAATAATCTTCCTGGGCTGCCGCAGTGGTGCAGCGGTTAGCGTTGCCACCTCACAGCAAGAAGTTCTCCGGTTCGATCCTCAGCTGAGGTGCCTTCTGTGCAGATTCTCCATGTCCTCCCTGTGGTTGTGTGGGTTTTCTCTGGATGCTCCGGTTTCCTCCTACATCCCAAAGACATGCTGCAGGTGGATTGGACACTCTAAATTGGCCCTAGGTGTGAGTGCATGCGTGTGTGTGCCTTCTGTGGAAGGTTGGGTGCCAGGCTGGCAAATCGACACTGTAAAACTCTACTGCCAATCATGAGCAGACAAGTGATCTGATGTGGCGACCCCTAACCATGAGAAGCTGAAAGAAGAAATAAATAATCGTTCTTAGTTCTGTCTGAGTTGAGGTGAGTCTGAGCTGTCTCTATCTATGCAACAGACACTCACCTCTGTTATAGTAGCTGTGAAATAAAAATGATGAATGTATAGCTGGTTGAGATTAGTTTCAGTAGCTACTTTAGGCTTCGAAGAAGGACTAATATGCATGGACATTCCATTCTTATGAAAAATTAGGTAAGGAGGATGTACTGACAGGCCTTACAAGCCTGAAATTCTTCAGGCTGAAGTGATGGCCACAAGAAAAAACAATTTTTACTGGACAAGAACTTCATTTCTACAGAAGATGCTGGGTCAGAAGGAGGAAGGGTGATTTTTTTCCAGCACAAAATACAAACTGCATTGTGACATTTCTACAATACTTTGCATACCTCTAAGTAAGCCAATGATAAGGGATGTGCATCTTGATGGAGGTTTGATATGGCAACTATATATGTACTTTAATAAGTGAGTGGCTAAGTCCTATGTCAAATATTTGCAAAAGGTATTCTAAGACTGAAGGCATAAGAGCTGTAAGGGGTCAAGATCTTTAAATGACACCCAAACAGAAAAAATGAGTCTACCAACCTTTGTTTGTCTTCCCACTATTAGGCTTCTGTGAAGATGTAATAATCTGGACTACCCTGGGTGGAAATACATGGTCTGAGACCTGTGGCCATCAGATTTGCTGTGTCCAGTCAGTACAGCATTCTATGAAGTATTTTATGAAGAGTAACATTGAAACTGCTGCTCTCATCAACCCTAAGGCTCTTGGGCAAAGATAGGAGCCTGTGAGAGATTGCAACTGAATGAGCTGAAAGCCCAAATATTGGAGACATATATTCTTTCTAAGTGCAGATGAGGTCTGCATGTGTGGTGCACATATACAAATTACCTGCTACGTCCATGCAGCATTCACAGTGCTCCCTAAGAACTGAACCAGACTTACCATGCACTTCTGAGCAGAAATTAACCTGCACAAGGATGGATGGGGCAGCTACAAGCCAGTCATTCATGTAGGGAAACACATTCACATCTTGCAGCCTTTGATCTTCAGCTATAGATATAGATTTGGTGAACATCCTTGGAGTTGAGGTGAAACCAAATGGAAGAATACTGAACTAATAGTAGCTGGCTCCCACAACTAAGTATAGGTATACCCTGGAATCTTTGAATACTGTCATAAGGAGGTAAACATTTTGGAGGTCCAAGGAGCACATCCAACCTCCTTCTAACAAGCATGGAAGGATGGACTGCATCATGGCCATACAAAAGGTTTCTTTGGAAAGAAATCTTTAGCTAATTAAGTCTAAGATGTGTCTGAGGTCCTCTCTTTTCTTTGGTACTAAAATAAACTGAAGTGGTACCTTAACTCTGTTTGGCTGAGTAGGACCTCATGAAAAAAGTCAGAAAATTTAAAATGTTACTTCTTGCTCCACTTTTCTGATAGGTTGGGGTATTAAGCAAAAGTAAGGAATTAGGATGTGCGGGTGTATGGAGAACAATTTCATACCCCTGGATGTCATTCTCCTTAATGTAACCAACAACACATAGCATGCAGTTCAGAAACACTCTGACAATACATTAGACCAATAAAAAGAAGACAAAGTGAATTATGGCACAAAATTCAGAAAATATACATGTGTAGAATGTGGCATGCTCACAAGTCTTATAATCACTGTCACTCCTGTGTAGTTAGAATCCAGCATGCTCACAAGTCTTACAATCACTGTCACTCCTGTGTAGTTAGAATGCAGCATGCTCACAAGTCTTACAATCATCATCACTCCTGTGTAGTCAGAATGCAGCATGTTCACAAGTCTTACAATCGTCATCACTCCTGTGTAGTCAGAATGCAGCATGCTCATAAGTCATACAATCACTGTCACTCCTGTGTAGGCAGAATGCAGCATGTTCACAAGTCTTACAATCATCAACACTCCTGTGTAGTCAGAATGCAGCATGCTCACAAGTCTTACAATCACTGTCACTCCTTTGTAGGCAGAATGCAGCATGTTCACAAGTCTTACAATCATCATCACTCCTGTGTAGTCAGAATGCAGCATGCTCATAAGTCATACAATCACTGTCACTCCTGTGTAGGCAGAATGCAGCATGCTCACAAGTCTTACAATCACTGTCACTCCTGTGTAGTCAGAATGCAGCATGTTTACAAGTCTTAATCACTGTCACTCCTGTGTAGGCAGAATGCAGCATGTTCACAAGTCTTACAATCATCATCACTCCTGTGTAGTCAGAATGCAGCATGCTCACAAGTCTTACAATCACTGTCACTCCTGTGTAGTTAGAATGCAGCATGCTCACAAGTCTTACAATCACTGTCACTCCTGTGTAGTTGGAATTCAGCATGCTCACAAGTCTTACAATCACTGTCACTCCTGTGTAGTCAGAATGCAGCATGTTCACAAGTCTTACAATCACTGTCACTCCTGTGTAGTGAGAATGCAGCATTCTCACATCTTACAATCACCATCAGTTGTAGTCAGAATGCAGCATGCTCAAAAGTCTTACAATCACTGTCACTCCTGTGTAGTTGGAATTCAGCATGTTCACAAGTCTTACAATCACTGTCACTCCTGTGTAGTCAGAATGCAGCATGTTCACAAGTCTTACAATCACTGTCTCTCCTGTGTAGTCAGAATGCAGCATGTTCACAAGTCTTACAATCACTGCCACTCCTGTGTAGTTAGAATGCAGCATGTTCATAAGTCTTACAATCACTGTCACTCATGTGTAGTCAGAATGCAGCATGCTCACAAGTCTTACAATCACTGTCCCTCCTGTGTAGTCAGAATGTAGCATGCTCACAAGTCATATAATCACTGTCACTCCTGTGTACTATCAACATTGTACAAGGTTTGGTATAAACTTCACCAACTATCTGTCATCCAGCCTTTTTGCACAGTACATTCCAGGCACAAGAGTAATGCCTTTACATAATTAAAAGTGCATTGGTCACTTTCAGATGCACCTTTGTTCTACAGTTCATTTAATTTCCTATTATAATCTTTGTGTTAAGTTGCAAATGATTTTGCAATCAATATAAGATTATAGTGTGGTGCCTTATTATTACTATTATTTTTTATTTCACTGTTTAATTTTTCTCTGCAGCTACACTTGTTAAATTATGTCACAGTAGATACTGGGCAGTGATTTACATACACAATCAGAACTATTATTGGTAAATGGTACCACTTTATCTCTTAAAAAGAGAAGCTTCTTGCTTATTTTGGTTTTACTCCTATATTATCATTTCAGTGTTAGATGTTCTTTCTGTGAGAACTAGTTAGCAACTTGTCTTTCTAGGAAGCAAGAAACTACTACTGATGTATTCAGCATGGGAATATAGTCACCTGTACATTAATTTATGCCATTAGACATTCTGGGTTTAATCTTTCATGATGCCTTGGCAAGAATTGCCAGCTGTGAGAAAAATATTCTCGGGGCCATCTTTATTAACAAAGCAAAATGCAAAAACAACACACTTTTTGCATCAAAAATATATACTTTTGCTTTGTTTTGTATAGAATATGGAGGTTATATATCCAACTCCTAAGGTGTGTTACTTCCACTTGTTACAGAATATGACCAATATACTTTAAAATGTATGCATCCAGAATGTATTCATTGTAAGTATAAAAGCAGGAAATAATGTGCATGTTTGAAAATTTCCCCCCTGGACTTCAATTGTTACTGGCCCAAGATGGTACCATATCAGACACTGGGACAGAAAATGTTCTGAATACATGCATGCATGACTGTGCCCAATAAATTTAAGAACCGATACCCTGACTGTGCAGAATGAATCTGAGACTCAAAGTGGCTAATAATATACAGCAGCATTTAAACATTTATATACAAGAACTAAATCCCTTCTAACCAATCTATAATACAAGGAATACAGAGACAGGCATTCAAATCTACTTCTATAAATATAATTCTTAACATCAATTTGCCTCATGAAATACTTTTGCATTCTTTCCAGTCTGGATATTTGGGCACAGTTGTAAACCCAGGCAATAACATAATATTCTGTATGCAGTTTTACTACAACCTTGTAACAGGTTTTAAAAGTCTTTCATCATGGCTTCAGTTACCATGTAGAATGTCTTTAATAGAGTGAAGCTCATGCCTTGGCCCAGCAATCATGAGCCTCAATCCTCACCACTAACACCAGTGAGGAGCATCTCATATAGGAGGAAAAGATAACAAATACACACAGTAAAGTGCAATTTCCCTTAAGAGCACACAGAGATCACAGTCAGTCTGGGGCTGGTTACTCCCTTGCTCTCCATGTCCCCAATAAAACTCCCCAATGGCACAGCTATAGGGTCCAGATCTCAGCCAGCTGGGCAAGCTAAAATCTCCAACACCCTCTCTGTCCAACCAGTGCTTCATGTCCCTGCCCAAGTAGCTGACACACACACACTTTGAGATAAGAGTTTATACAACCACACAGACACTTCTGGGGAAGGCTGGCACAGGTTCTCCAGCTGTGCCCCTTTTACACAGACTATAGAGAAGGAATCACTGTCACCACCCAGCTAATATTTATCAGCTATTCAAAGGCCCTTAAAAGGGTGTCCAATTATTACTGTGCAATATTATTATCCAATTGGTAAGTGTGACTAAACAGTCAAGGCTTATTTGGAGTGACTTGGACACTAAACACTATAAATATGCAATGTACTCTGGAGCTTAAATTAACTTTACACAAAACAGCCACAGATGAAAGGTTTAAAATATTTAATAATAAATACTAAAAACACAAGACAATACTTCTTACTACACAGTGCTAGTCAAGAGTTCAGAGATCACAGAGAAATACTTAAAATAATTCAGTAGTACAGTTCTGACATCACAGAAAAACACTTAGTCTAATCTTTCTAGTTCCTAGCTATTTCTAAAAGAAAACACAAGTCTAAAATAACTTACATAAGAAAACAGGCAGAGTGCTGATGAGTTGGATGGTCAAGTCAAAAATGCTTAATAATCTCTGTTTCTCTCTGTTTAAATTGAAATTGCAATTCTGATTCACATTACATCATTCTTCACACTTTCCTGGGGTTCCCAGGCTACACATTACATCATTCTTTACACTTCCCTGAGTTTGCTGCTAACAGAAACTGCATTTACATTCTTAACATCTCCTTTTGTTATTTTGCAGCTGGTCAGGAAGCAGAGCAATAAAAATACATTTGTATGTTTAAATCTAGCAAGTTAACTCTTGGTTAAAACAACAGCAAAGAGTCCATCAACTAGACCCATTGGCACCACTGTCTACATCAAAGGGTCACAACATGCTTTACTTTGGTCAGTAGAGTGCATTGTTGTCACATTTTTTTCAGTTCCACAGGTAACACTATTTCTGTACATTTAAGACAACAAGCCTGTAGTTTACATTCATATTTACAAATGACAAAATTATCTGCAAAATCCTATCTGGCTAGGCTGGCAGCCTTCATCAGTCTTTACCCACTCTTCACATATCCCCCCCTCGGGGAACTCAAGCTAGTTTTTCAAGTGACCCTTGAGAAATGTTGCTTGAGAGGGTCAGGTCTATCTGAGTATGCCTACCCCATTGCCTGTCTTGAAAGCCCATCTAGATTGGCATTGCTACTCCCACTACGGTGCTGCACTTACATATCATATGCTTGCAACCCTAGGCTCCATCTTAGCAACTTTGCATTTTGCTGGCTGGCTCTGTTTAACCATGTTAAGGGGTTGTGATCTGTCATAACAGTGAATTTCCTTCCATACAGATAACGCTGAAGTTTCTGCAGTGCCCACACTATGGCTAAACATTCCTTTTCTACAGCTGCATAGCATTCCTCCCTGGGTTGGAGCCTATGACTGAGATAAACCACTGGGTGCTCTTCTCCCTCTGAAGAAATCTGGCTAAGTACAGCCCCCACCCCATGGTTCGAAGCATCCACCTGCACAACAAATTATTTGTTGGAATATGGACTGGCTAACACAGGAGGTCCCCCCAAAGCTTCTTTAAGCTTATGGAATGCCTGCTCACATGCTGGGGTCCACACTACATTATCTGGCATGTTCGTCCTTGTCAGGTCTGTGAGGTGAGCAGCTATGGTACTATAACTGGGGACAAACTTTCTGTAGTACCCTGCTGTCCATAAAATGCCCTCACCTGCTTTTTAGTAACAGGTGCAGGCTATGCCAGAATGGCTTCCACTTTGGCAGGTTCTGGCCTTATCTTACCACTCCCCACTCTATGTCCTAGGTAGGAGACCTCTGCCATACCCACCTGAGATTTGCTCGGCTTAATGGTCAACCCTGCCCTCTGTAGTCTGCCCAGCACCTCCCTGACATGCTGAAAGTGGTCTGGCCAGGAATAGCTGTAGCTGGCAATATCATCTAGGTAAGCAAGGGCAAACCCTCCTGCTCCTGCTAGGATATGATCTACCAGCCTGTGGAAAGCTGCTTGGGCATTCTTCATCCCAAAGGGCATCTTTGTGAACTCATACAAGCCAAAAGGAGTCACAAAGGCTGACTTCTCTCTTGCACTGGGAGTCAAGGGCACCTGCCAGTAACCCTTGGTCAGAGCAATGGTTTTAAGATACTTAGCCCTACCCAGCTGTTCTAGGACCTCATCTGTCCTAGGCATGGGGTAAGCATCCAACTCTGTGTGACTATTTCATTTCCTGTAGTCCACACAGAACCCGGTGCTGCCATCCTTCTTTGGCACCAGCACCACTGGAGAGGCCTAGGGACTGTTGGACTCTTGAATCACCCCTAGTTCCAACATCTCCTGTACATCCTCCCTCAGAGTCTGTTTGACTCTCTCAGGCACTCTATAAGGGGCCTGCCTAATAGGCCTTTGGAGTCCTGTATCCACCTGGTCCTGCCCCAGGTGGGTGCACCCTAGTTTCAGTGAACATGTCTCCCAATTCCTGCAACACTGCTTGGATTTCTCAAACCTGAGTAGGAGATAGCTGCTGGGACATTGCTACCCCTTCCACTGAAGTGTCAGCCTGAGCCTCACTGAGGAGATCAGTCCCCAGATCTCCCTCAGACTCCTCCTGCAATCCACTACAAATGGTCAGCACAAGAGCCTCCCTATCATGGTAAGGTTTCATCATGTTAACATGGTACAGTTTGTGCCCCTGCCTTCTGCCTAGCAGTTCCACCATGTAGTTAACATCACTTACCTTTCTTACCACCTGGTAAGGTCCCTCCCAAGCTGCTTGCAGTTTGTTGTGTCTGACAGGAATGAGAACCATTACCTGCTGCCCCACAACATACTCTCTAGCTCGAGCATTTCTGTCATACCACACCTTTCTCTGTTGTTGGGCTTCTGCTAGGTTCCCCTGGGCCAAGCCCATGAGTTCCCTGAGCCTTGTCCTGAGGTTTAGGATGTATGCCACAACAGACTCCTTGTGAGACTCGCACTCACCTTCCCACTCATCTTGAATTAAATCTAGAGGTCCCCTCACCCTACGCCCATACAGCAACGCAAAGGGTGAAAAACCTGTGGATTCCTGGGGAACCTCTCTGTAAGCAAACAACAGATGGGGAAAATATTTCTCCCACTCCCTCTTAAACTGATCTGCAAATGCCTGTAGCATGGACTTGAATGTAGAGTTTAACCTCTCAACAAGACCATTAGTCTGGGGATGGTAGGGGGTGGTCTTCATGTGCTTCACCCCACAGGACTTCCACAGACAGGCCAGCAGATCTGACATGAAATCGGCACCTCTGTCAGTCAGTATTTCTTTTCGGAAACCCACCCTGCTGAAAATCTCTAACAAAGCATTTGCCACCTTCTCTGCCTCCATGGAAGACAAAGCCACTGCCTCAGGGTATCATGTAGCATAGTCCACTACCACTAGGATATACTTTTTCCCTGTTGAACTTTGGGTACTCAGAGGACCTACAATATCCATAGCTACCCTCTGAAATGGCTCCTCAATCACAGGCAAAGGCATCAAAAGAGCTCTCACATTGTCTCCTGCCTTGTCTACCTTTTGGCACTGCTCACAGGTCCTACAATACCCTGTTACATCTCTGGAAATTCCAGGCCAATAGAAGTTCTGCATAATATGCCTCTTTGTATGTTTTATCCCCATATGACCTGCAAACGGGATATCATAGGCTATGGCTAAATGTGCCAGAAGGTAGGCTCTAGGCATTACCAACTGCTGTACTCTCTCACCTTCTAGCCCTCCCTCAGGGGTCCACTCTCTGTACAATAACCCTTTGTCCCAGTATACAGATTCCTCCTTTCCTTGAGAATCAGGTGCCTCCCTAACTACCTGCCTCAGGCCTTGCAATGTAGGGTCTGAGAGCTGAGCCTGTCTCAACTCTCTCCTTGTAACCCTTCCCAGCTCCCTTTCCACAGGAAGTCTGGCATCCTCTGACAGTGGTGCCTCACTGTCAGCCTGGGTGCTACTACTCACCTCTACCTTTGCAGTCACTCTGTCCAGGGGCCATCAGCACACACAAGCAGCTGTGGTTCACCTTCAGTCTCTCTGCTACAGGGTAACTCCCTCCCTGAAGTAACCACCTCACCAGTCTTGACTGCAAGTATGCAGTCTGTCTGGGTCTCCCCCAGGCTACCAGACCCATATGCTTGTCTCCTAGTCTAACCACGTGTAACTGCATAAGCACATGGTACTGCCTCATCCAAATCCTTTCCTATCAGGACATCTGCAGGATGATAGTTTCATACCCTTGTTGTCTCAAGACAACCTACTATTGGCATTTTGCCTTTCCCACTTACTGGCTCCCACACCTTCTGTTCCCCACCTTGCCTCTGTGGACACCTGTATGCCACATGGCCCCACTGGTTGCATTCAAAACATTTAACCCTATTGCCTGGATGTGTACCTGAACTAGTGACTTCCCCTGCTACTGGCAGATTCTGTTGGGGCAGTCTGTGCTGCCCACCATGGGTTCCTTTAAACCCATGAGCAGTACTGTGCCTTTCCTGTGCAGGGCTTCCCTGCTTGCCAGGTATAGATCCCCTTCTTCCCCAACTCGTCTGAAGTAGCACATTGTCTATCAGCTAACAAGGTCATCATGTCCTCAGGCAAAGTGCTAAGGGTTTGATTCCTCACCAAATGATCTGCCAGCCCTTTAAAAGTGGTGACCTGACATCCACTCACCCACCTATGGAAATAAGTGCTCAGTTCAGCAACATATTCACATACACTTTTATCTGCCTTGCTTCTATGCTCATGAAACATTTTCCTATACATTTTTGGTGTTAGCTTAAACAATTCTAACAAATGCTTTTTAACAGCAGTATAATCAAAACATGCAACGTCAGACATTTTTGACAAAACAGTTGCAGCTTTACCATGGAGTAAGGGGGTCAGGAACCATACCCAGAGCCTTTGGTCAACACTATACTGTTTGCATTCCCTCTCAAACATATGAATGAAACTATCAAAATTACCTCCCTCTTTAAACTGTGGAAGAAATTTACTGACCTGTTGTACTTCTGGGGTCCAGTTACACCCTTCCCCATTACCTCCATCACTCTGGCAAACAGTCAGCATCTCCTTCTCAAGCTGCCTCTGCCTCTCCTTTTCCTCAGCTTCTAGGTGTAGCAGTTTCTCACTCTTCTCAGCCTGCAAACATCGCAATCTCTCATTGTCCTCACTCTCTAGACACCTCAGTCTCTCAGTTGCTTCTATTTCCACATGCCTGGCCTCCAACTCAAGTCTCTTTAGCTCCAGATGGATTTTTAAGTCATCCGCAGAAAGGTTGAGCTGTCCATTCTCCGAGAGTATTATATCTCCACTGCCAGTCTGATTGTCCTCCTGGTTGCTGTTTTTTGATGCAGCTGTAACCAAGGCTGCAATCAGGTCTGCCTTAATCAGGTTTCCATGCACCAGTCCCCTAGCCTGGCACATCTCAGCCAGCTGGATCATTGTCAGCTTTCCATACTCCTCTGCTGACATGTTGCCTGTTCACCCTGACTAACTAAGCTAACAAAAAAAATAAAACTATTGTGATCTGAACTCTGAGTATTCACTCCGTGGCTGGTTTAGAGTACAAAACACCTTCAGAGCTCACTGTACACAAGCTCCAGAAATTCACTCTACCCACACCACTACAAGCCAATTAGTATTTGCCACCAATTAATATGTGATGTGGATATCCCACTGCTGCCAAACAATTAATATGTGATACCCATGCCCTGCCCCAGCAAACAAGGAGCCTCAATCCTCACCACTAACACCAGTGAGGGGCGTCTCATATAGGAGGAAAGGATAACAAATACACACAGTAAAGTGCAATTTCCCTTAAGAGCACACAGAGATCACAGTCAGTCCGGGGCTGGTCACTCCCTTGCTCTCCATGTCCCCAATAAGACTCCCCACTGGCACAGCTATAGGGTTCAGATCTCAGCCAGCTGGGCAAGCTAAAATCTCCAACATCCTCTCTGTCCAACCAGTGCTTCATGTCCCTGCCCAAGTAGCTGACACACACACACTTTGAGACAAGAGGTTATACAACCACACAGAAACTTCTGGGGAAGACTAGCACAGGTTCTCCAGCTGTGCCCCTTTTACACAGACTATACAGTAGAAATCCCTGCCACCACCCAGCTAATATTTATCAGTTACTCAAAGGCTCTTAAAAGGGTGTCCAGTTATTACTGTGCAATATTATTATCCAATTGGTAAGTGTGACTAAACAGTTGACGCTTATTTGGAGTGACTTGGACAGTAAACACTGTAAATATGCAATGTACTCTAGAGCTTAAATTATCTCTACACAAAACAGCCACAGTTGAAAGGTTTAAAAATATTTAATAATAAATACTAAAAACACAAGACAATACTTCTTACTACACAGTGCTAGTCAAGAGTTCAGAGATCACAAAGAAATACTTAAAATAATTCAGTAGAACAGTTCTGACATCACAGAAAAACACTCAGTCTAACATTTCTAGTCCCTAGCTATTTCTACAAGAAAACACAGGTCTAAGATAACTTACATAAGAAAACAGGCAGAGTGTTGATGAGTTGGATGGTCAAGACAAAAATGCTTACTAATCTCTGGTTCTCTCTGTTTAAATTGAAATTGCAGTTCTGATTCACATTACATCATTCTTCACACTTTCCTGGGGTTCCCAGGCTACACATTACATCATTCTTCACACTTCCCTGGGTTCCCAGGTTAACAGAAACTGAATTTACATTCCTAACATCTCATTTTGTTATCTTGCAGCTGGTCAGGAAGCAGAGCAATAAAAATACATTTGCATGTTTAAATCTAGCAATTTAACTCTTGGTTAAAACAATAGCAAGAATTCCTTCATCTAGACCCTTCGGCACAACTGTCTACATCAAAGGGTCACAACGTGCTTTACTCTGGTCAGTAGAGTGCACTGTTGTCACATTTTTTTCAGTTCCACAGGTAACACTATTTCTTTACATTTAAGACAACAAGCCTGTAGTTTACATTTATATTTACAAATGACAGAATTATCTGCAAACTTCTATCTGGCTAGGCTGGCAGCCTTCATCTATCTTTACCCACTCATCACAAACAGCATCGCACTTTTTTATTTCATATATTAAATTGTCATCATATTTCAGTCTATAGTCCACCACCAGACCTAAAGCCCTGATTTTGTCCTCACTACTTATAAAAAATATCATCCAAGGCATAAGGAAAACAAGGATTATTTGGCCCAAAGTGCAACACTTTAGTTCTACTGGCATTAAAGACCAATATTAAAAGATTGGTATCTAGAAATTCCTGTAAATGAGCCTGATCATTATTTATTTATATTATTTATTTATTGCATTTGTTAACCGGGAAAGTCCACTGGGACTAGAAAGAGCCCATTTTCAGTGGAGGCACGGGGAGAGAAGCTTCACATTAATTACATGCAAAAGTAAAAATGTTACTACATAGAACAAAGTATTTCAAGCAGTATTTTCAATTTCATTAATTACATGCAAATGATCCTTAATTACATACAAAAGTAAAAATGTTAATACATAGAATAAAGTATTTTGAGCAGTACTTTCACATTTAAAGAAGGTAAAAGCAACAACAGTGATAATGTTTACAATCAGGTATAAATATGGAAGTAAAGATGGTATGCTTTCAAGATAACACATGAGTATGACTATATTTGCAGAGTTCTTAGCAGAGGAGAGTTAACTTCAGGGTAGAAAGAAGGTGACAGAAGGGCTAAAGGAGGAGGAGTCAAGTTAAGGTGACAGCAAGGAGTCAGTATGGTAGAGAGAAGGAAAGAGGATATTTGTAGTTGATTAGTTAAAGTTGAGGCTCCAGAGAAAGAAATCAGGTGTTGGGGTTATTTGTTGGGGTGCAGGATAGGAAAGATGTAATTTGAGGGACTTTTTAAAGAAGGCAAGATTGCTGATAGTCCCGAGTGAGGACGGGAGATTATTCCGTAACTATGAGAATGCAACATTTGGCCAGCTGAGAGCTTGGGTTTCTCGACAGAGAGTAACATTTTGTTTTCAGACCTGAGGTGGTGATTAGGATGGTGCATGGTCAGTATGGAGGAGAAGGAAGGGCAGGTTTCTGGTTGGTAGATTATCTTGTGGGCTGTAGTTAATTGTAGATAAGTAAGATGGTGAGGGGATTCTAGCCAATCTAGTTGATGCAGAGAGGAGCAGTGATGGGTAGAAGAATTTGTATTTGTAACAAATTTAGCAACTTTGTTGTAGCAAGAGTCTAGTTTAGTTTTTAAGGAGGTTTGTAGATTGGTGAGGATGGGAGCGCCATATAGAAGAGTTGGAAGCAGGAAGGATGAGGCCAGGGCCTTTTTAGCAGAGCGGCTAAGGAAATAGTTGTACCTATAAAGGGCACCTAGCTTTTGATTTTTTTTATGTTGCTGTGGATGTGAAGGTCAAAAGTTAATTTGTCATCAATGATGACACCTAGCAATTTGGTACTAGGGACAACTTCAATGATAGTGTTGTTATGGGAACAAACAGTAAATAGTGACTTGTCAACAGGGCTAGATTATGTGGGGGTAAATATTAAGAGTTTTGTTTATTAGGGTTAAGGATGAGGTGGTTCTGAGACATCCAGGATTCAGTGGAGGTAAATGCTTCTTGGGTAAGATGCTGTAATACAGTGGGAGATTTAGAAGAGCAGATAATAGTCTAGTCATCTGCATACTGGGCGACAGTACTGTGGGTAAGAGTGTTATGAAAGTTATTGACAAATATACTGAATAGGAGGGGATCCAGAATTGAACCTTGGGGAACACCTGTATTTGTAATGATGAAAGGGAAAGAAGAATGCTGCCATATAGGAGATTGCTGCTTATTGCTTAGATAGTTAGTAAACCATTTTAGGGTGGGGGAGATATGCCGAGGTTAGAGAGTTTAGTAAGCAGTAGGGAGTGGGAAATATTGTCAAATGCCTTTGATAAATCAAGGAAGAGTGCAGAGACTATGGAGCCAGCATCTTGAGCTGTATTTACTGTGTCCAAGAAGGAAATTATTGCAGTGTAGGTGCTATGTTTGGGCCTAAAGCCATGTTGAATGGGGGAAAGGATTTGGTGTTTTACCAGATGACATAGGAACTGAGTATGAATGCACTTCTCTAGTATTTTAGAGATGGGGAAAATAATGACAATAGGATGGAAGTTTAAGATGTCGGAGTTGTTGCCAGCTTTGTGAAGAGGGAGAACAAATGGTCTCTTCCAGATATCGGGTATACAAGATTCTTGAATGGACCTGTTGAGGAGGATGCTGATAGGATATGCAATGGAAGAGGCTGCTAGTTGTAAGTATTCTGCAGGTAAGTTATCTGGGGTGTTGGTACATGATTTTAGTTTATGAAGAAGTTTATTTATGGTGAATGTGGGGATGGGTGGTAGTGAGAAAATAGGCAGAGTTTTTGATGGGGTATGTACTAATGATGTTACTTGTGGGTCTGGGTTGATGGGTGGGTAGGTAGTAGGAAGTTTGGTGATGGTGTCAGTAAAGTTTGTATTAAAAAGTGAGACTAGTTCTGAGGGTTTTTTCTGGGTTTGGGCATGAGATAGTGTTAGTTCCTGGTTTGAGTAGGGAGTTGATTGCTCACCAGAATTTCCTGGGATTTTCTCTATGCTGATCTTGGACAGCTTGGAAGTATTCTTTTTTTGTTTTTGACAACTAAGCATTTTGCCTGATTGCAAAGTTGGTTGTGTTTGATGAGGTTGGAAGGTGTTTTGTTTTTAATGCCTGGCTTTCCAGGCTTTGTCCCTAGAGGTCATAACTTGCTATGTGGACTTTGCAAGGCAGCAAGCATGTTTTGCTTTGATTCTTTTTCATCTGAGAGGGGCAAGACTATTTAGAACCCGAGAAATGTAGAATTAAAAAATTCCACAGCTTCATTAAGTGGAAGAAATTTCAGTGGGTTCCAGTTAGTTTTCTACAATATGTCATTGAGGGTATTTTCGGGAGGAGTGGGATAGATCTCTGGTATATCTCTGTTGGTGTATGTTTGGTATAGAGGTGGGCTTATGTATTATGAATGCTGGAGAGTGGTCACTAATACTGTCAGGGATTGTGCCGGAACAGGACATTTTGTCAGGATCAGAAACCAAGATCCAATCCAAGACTGAGCCTTTGAGTCATTAACAGACTAAGTGATCTGAATTTTAGTATCATCTTCAAACTTTCTGACTAAAATCTTATTTTGAGATGTGAAGTTAGACATAAACATATTAAACAACAATCGTCCAAAAAGAGAACCCTGAAAGACCCCTTTCTTTAGAAATATTATCTTCAATTTTTACCTTAAATGCTCTCTCGGTCATTCAGCTAACAACTGACTTTATAATATATTGCATGATTTCAAGTTTTAAATAATGTCTTAATTTCTGTATGGCGAACATAGTCAAATGCCTTTGCCAAATCCAAGGTTCGAACATAGCTCTACTTTTATCAAGAAGTACAAAATTCTTTCAAACATTTACTGATAATACACATAAGACTAATAGGGCATTAACTATCTAATACATAAGTTACTGCTTTTGAAAAGAGGAACTGTAACAGGTGTTTTCTATATCTGTGGAATAAACACCTCATGTAAAAGTAAATTTATATAACTAGAATAGACAAGGCAATAGTGCTTTAAAAAATTTAGACAAAAAAACAACTGCATAGCCCATCAGAGTTAGCTGCTTAGTATGCTTTAATTGCACTTACTGCAAAAACCACTAGATCCTGGTTTATAATCAGGCAGGCATAACTATGATTGTTGAAATCAAAACTGCAGAAAGTGGAGCTGCTACTTGACAAGGAAAAAAAATCTGCAAATACCTCTTCCAACAGAGATGCAGCTGTGAATATTACACCACCATTGATAATAACATTAATATTTGACTGAGAATCCACTCTATAACTCCTTGGGTACCTTGTGTTATCAGTGCTGTAGGCTGCTAAATTATATTCATATTTCCTTCTAGTAGATCTTAGCAAATACCTAAAACTATTCTCAGTTGTGAGATTATTGTGTATCAGCCTATGTGTAGATATAGATGTCCTGCAATAAAAATTGTACTGACTACATATACAAATGTCATATTTTAAGTACGTGGGATCATTCAATATTTGATAAGCTGAGCAGTCTTAGTTAGATAAGGCTTAGATTTATACAACAACCCTAACTTTTTATAATTTTGTAGAGGTAAGATATTTTATTTGTTTATCAAAAGATAAATTGTAATGAAAGATTACTCATAGAAGTTTAGCATGGGTGACTCATTCACTTGTAGTATTGCTCTTTGACTTAACTGAGATTTCACCTGAAGCAAATAGTACAAGCTTTGTTTTATTCACATTTCATAATAGTTGGGATTTTTGTAGCCACACTTCAACCATATAAAAATTGTTTGTGCAGTTAGTTGTAGTTGCTGTAATGAGTTACCTGAGCAGATTAGTGTGGAGTCATCAGCATATACAATTAATGAGGTATCAGGAATGATGGTGTGCATTTTATAATGCAATAGTGTAGCTAGGGTGGGGTGAGAGGGCCAACTGCCCTGGTGCAAAATGTTGAGTGCCGCCAATCATGATCTCTCTAGTGCAATACTGGCTTTTAAAAGCCAGTATTGTATTTGTGGTCAAGCCTGAGCACTGAAGAATTCAGGCTGTGGTCTAAACTGTAGCAGCTGTTTGCTACAGCTTAAAAGTGAAAAAAAAATCCCTTTTCTTCAAACAAAAATCTGAGTGTTGTAGTGTTCTGTGCAGGGTATAATTGTAGCAGCTGTTTGCTAAATTTGTAAAAAACAGTTTGCTACAGTTTAAAAAAGTTTTTTTTTTCAAACTAAACTATGAGCACCACAGTGGTCTGTTCAGGCAGGGTATAAACTAGCAATTGTTTGCTACATTTGTAGCAAACAATTTGTTACAGTTTAAAAGAATATTTTTAAATGAAATGTGCTAAAGGAGGGGCAGGACACAGAAATGGGACCTGAAGGGCTGGATCAGCAGCGAGGGGGGTGACATGTCATGCATCTGGCCACCTGGATGGTATGCCAATAGAAGAAATGTCTTTTTTTTTTTTTTGCTTTTCAGTGGAAGAGGTGGGGGTAGTGGATTTGACTGTAATAAGCTGATTGTTACAATGATTTTTTATAGTAATCACAATCCATACATGGGAATCTCTTCCTGCAAACCTTACAGACATCACAGACCATTAAGAAGCCTGGCTCAATTTTTCAATTGCCCCAGAGCACTATTTGCTTAAGTGATTTACTGCAAGTCACAAAGTAAGCAAATGGAGGATGAGGGACTTAAATCCTTGACTATAGGAAGCAGATCATTAACAGCAAATAGCTTTAATCTTTGGCACTGCCTGCAAGAATTTTTTATACACAACAGCTCTTTGTAAATGCTTTCTCCACAAGGCATAATTCAAGACTCTTATCTCAGACCAGTCTCCCTTTACAGAATAGATGTCCATTCTTTCTTAGGAAATCTCCTTCATTAACTTAATTTAAAATTGAGCTTCAGTTTTCGGCTGGTTTGGGTGCATGCTACTCTAGGGTATTGGAGTCTGCATTCAGTAATGACCTCTGGGCCTGAACTTACAGCACACTAGTCCTATGAGACTATGAACCATTACCTGAAGTTGATAAAAAACTACCACACTCAACATCTGATAAGAATTCAGTAGTTTCAACACTTTGTTTAATCTAGACTTTTCACAGCTTTCTTATGTAGACTCTTCCTGTTCTCTTTTTCTGGCTGTACTCAATGGAATATTTTCCTTAGACTAGGTAGGGCTAATTGCCCTGAACCCCTGCTCATCTTAGCCAGGGAATGACTCCTTACTTTACCTTAAGTGAGATCTTCCATGGCTGGCATTGCACGTTCTCTCCCCAAAAATTAAAATACTCTCCAAATGATCCAACATAATCTATCCCTCTCATATACTACTCCAACATTTTACCTGTAGCCGGAATGCACAATAAACAATATACATCTCACCAGTAAGTTCAGTAGCCAGACAGAAGCACAGAGCATTTGACTAGTGAAAACATAAATAAAATAGAGAGCTTATGAAATCACCCTTAGACAGTAAAGCAACTTTAAATTATAACTTTCATAAGATATAAAATACAGTGAAGACAATCAGGGCAGGCCTTACATGTAGGCCAGATAGTCTACTGCTTAGGGTGCCATGTTTGGAACAGGGTCCTTTCCAATTTATTTATTTATTTTTTAGAGCAACAAAATATGTAGTTTCTTTGCTCTAAAAATAAATAAATAAAACCCAGCACCCTGTTTAAAAAAAATCATCAGCCCCACAGCATGCCCATTCAGCATAGCTGGCCTTAGGCATAGGCCAACTAGACAGCCGCCTAGGGTTACCCTCTAGCAGGGGCACTTTCCAGTATTTATTTGGTGTAGGTAAACCAGGATGGGGACACCAGTTGGTGTGGAGGGACGCCGTGGAGCCCTTTTGCTTAGGGCACCAGTTGACCTAAGGCCACTCCTGCCATTCAAGTCATTGAAGCAATGTCATATTAGACTTACATTGCAAGGTAGTAATGGAAACCTCTCAATGTTCAAATGGTAGAAGCAAAGCCACTGTGCTGATTGGAAGGAAGTTTTCATCAATATGATGCATTTTTAAATTAAAACTAGCATCCTTAAAAAATAATAATAATTAAAAACATATAATGTTCATATGGCTGTTCAGTGAGTTAGGAGGGACATTTATTCTGAATTGTGTATAGTTGAGAGGAATGGTGTGAGATAGAAGCAGTGAGGTAAGTATTAATATATATATATATATATATATATATATATATATATATATATATATATATATATATATATTTTGTAATGCTGGCAGTGATCAGCCAGATATTTTATGGCAACACTTATAGCTTCGATTTTTGTGCTGCAACTTGGAATACTGTAATGTGTGATAACTTGTCAGTGGTACTGGGCTAGAAAAGTGAAACTTATTACATGGCCATCAGACCACATGGGTGGGGATGGGCATGTCTCTCAAATGTGATTTTTTTGTCTCAACATTTTTCTCTATCTCTGCTAATGCCTAGTAAAACTTGTAATTTTGGGAGAAGAGGTGGTGTATAACACTTACTAAATAATGACAATAATTAGAGTTATAGACTTCTTTTGGTTCAGAAAATGCATGTAATTTCAATTCTTTTATTTGTCAACTCCTCATGTTAATAGTACTAATATGTGTCCCTGATTATTTATGGAGTTGTGTTTTTTTTATTCTGGAGGTAAGGGATTGAAAATATATGGAATTAGGGTTAGCTGGATGAAAGTAGTTTGATGTTCTTGTTGTTGGTTTATTTATTTATTTATTTATTCATTCATTTGTTTGTTTGTTTGTTTATTTGTTTGTTTGTCTGTTTGCATTTGTTTACCAGGATGGTCCCCTGGGCCGAAATGAGCCCATTTTCAGTGCAGGCCCGGGGAGAAAAGCTTCGTATTAACAAACACATACAATAGAAGAGTTACAGTTGAATACACAAGTCAAGAGACACAGTTGAATGCACAAAGGTAAAAGCTCCACATTAACAAGCATATTCAATACAATGCAATATAAGACTCACAGTTGAATACACAAGTCAGGAATTACAGCTGAATATACAAATGTAAACATGTCAATATCATAAATTTCAAATAACATAGTAAGTATACTGACTTGTGAAGATAAGTTCTACAAGAACATGAATAGAGATGTAGCAGTAAATACAACATTGGTGTACATGCCAGTCATATCAATTCAGAAATACAACATAGGTGTACATGTCAATCATATCAATTCAGAAATACAACGTAGGTGTACATGTCAATCATATCAATTCAGAAATACAACATAGGTGTACATGCCAATCATATCAATTCAGAAATACAACATAGGTGTACATGTCAATCATATCAATTCAGAAATACAACATAGGTGTACATGTCAATCATATAAATTCAGAAATACAACATAGGTGTACATGTCAATCATATCAATTCAGTAATACAACATAGGTGTACATGTCAATCACAACTGTTTGCTCAGTTTTAAGCAGTCATTACTATCTAGCTTTACAGGACTAGTGCGGATTTGTGAAAAATAAGATGGACTACTTAACTGAAACTTGATATGCACAGTGAGATTAATCTTTGCTGTGGCTGCCTCTGGAGGAAAATGATTGGCTGCCGATTGTTTGCTTATTATTCTGGTTTGTAGGACTGGTGTGATTTATGTGAAGCAACTTGTATTTAAATAAAGGTGAAATGCATTCCAGTTGCAAGAAGGTTATCCTCTTTTATCACAATGCTTGTGGGTATACAATATTTTTTGTTGTTCCATTGTCTGTGCAGATATAGAGATTGTCTGGTTTGCCGACTCTAGAACACGCAACATATAATTGTCCATGTGAGAAGCAATCTGTGTGTAGATCTAAACTGCACAATTCTAAAGATTGGCCCTGAGCTTTGTTGATGGTGATTGCAAATGCCAATCGAATTGGGAATTGCAATCTCTTAAATTGAAATGGCATATCCGTTGGAATCATAGGAATGCAAGGAATGAGGACATCTTCACCTTTGAAAGGTCCTGTCAAGATTGTTGTTTCTATGACGTTGCTCATTAATTTTTTTACTGCAAGCCGCGTGCCGTTGCAAAGCTTTGGCTGGTTGATATTTTGCAACATGATAATTGGCACGCCGATTTTCAATTGCAGTACGTGCGGTGGCATCCCTGGCAGATCGAGTGAATTCAAAAATTCTGTTGGATAATTAACCGCTTCATCTGCTTCCACAACAGTGTCGATGGACTTGTATGTGACTGCTTCGCTTTGAATGTTAGACTGAATAATATTGTTAAGTTCGTAGACGTCTTTGTTCTTGGCTGCAAGAATAGCTTGTTCAGTCAGCCAATCATGATTCTTATAATTGGTTTGAATATTGGGAAATACTTTTTCAACCAATTCTTCTTTTGACGTCACTAAATTGCAGAAGTTATGAGGCAATGAAATTCATCCTGAGGTCAGATCAACTGGCACCTTTCCGTTCCCAATTTCCAGCAATTGATATGAGAATATCTCAGCTGATCGATCGTTTTGCAGCTGGACACGCATATTTGTAGTTAATTTTAACGTCTTTACGTGTTGCCACAAAGTAGAGTATTTCAGGCAAGCATTTATTTTGTCCGCTGGTGTCGATCAAGGAGAACGAAGCAGATCTGAAGCTGCAGAACGCGATCGCCATGCTCGCAACTGTGCATCCTCAAGTCTGGCTGCATGTCACTCTGCTGCTTCTTCGGCACGTATTTGAGCCATTCTTTGTCTGTTTCGCTCGTTCGCTGATGCCCGTTCTTCCTCAGTTTGATTTGCAATTACTCGTCGCACTGCTTTCGCTCCGCGAGTATGACGACCTAAGTTTGATCTTCTGCGAGGCATTATTTGGATTAACTAAAGCAGATCGATTGCACTGAAAAAGAAGTAAGAAAGTTATAACAAAAACATATAAAATTGCATATTTGTATACAAATATGCAATTACTCATCGCACTGCTTCCACTCCGCGAGTACGACGACCTAAGTTTGATCTTCTGCGAGGCATTATTTGGATGAACTAAAGCAGATTGATTGCACTGAAAAAGAAGTAAGAAAGTTATAACAAAAACATATAAAATTGCATATTTGTATACAAATATAAAGAATCCATAGTAGGTATATAAAAACATGCACGTATTCGAATGTAACGTGTGATATCTATATAATATCTATATAATAGTAGGTATATAAAAACGCGTATTCGAATGCAACATTGTGTGAAAATTTCAAAGCAATTGGTGAAGAACTTTCAGAGATTTAAGATTTTGAACAAATGAACATTTACATTTTTATTTATATAGATGTGTGTATGTATATGTATATATATATATATATATATATATATATATATATATATATATATATATATATATATATATATATGTGTGTGTGTGTGTGTGAGACGATTGGGGAGAGATGGGCGAAGGCTGCCAGCCTAGTCAAATAGAATTTGATATATAATTCTGGCATTTGTAAATAAATGTAATATACATGCATGTTTTCTTTTTTCAAAACAGGTTTATTGTTTTAACATATAAGAGAAATATCATAACAATTTTATACAAGTAATTAAAAATAGGTATTATTATAATATTCAACAAAACAACTAAAGTATTTACAAAGACATCCATTACAATCAGATCAATTAATTAAACTAAAATACCATGCTATTGAAATTAAAATTTTTTTAACAAATTTTGTAAATTATCCCATACAATAAAATAAGATGTTTTTCTATTTGTTCTAGTCCTAATTGTGTTTATTTCCATATGGCACACTATATTCATAACATTTTAAATTCATTGAACGAAGGAGGTGTATCTGAAATCCAATTTCTAGTTATTATTTTCCTAGCCACTGCTAGAATAGACCATAACAAGGGAAGCTTAACCTTTTAACACTTTGAGGAACAGGTGTGTTGAATAATATAAGAGATTTAGAAATAATGAAATTATCTGTAAAAGAGAAAATTCATTAATTGACTTCCAGTATTCTTTCAATTTTATACAGTCATAAAACATATGAGCCCAGTCAGCATTAATTTCTACATTACATCTCTTACATAGATTATCTTTATTATTTATTTTATTCATCATCAAAGGTGTATAAAAAGATCTATGTAAAAATTTCCATGTATAAAGTCTCCAGACAATGGAAGATTTATAAGCAGATTCCATATATATTGTTTATCTTGTTGATTTGGTAACATGCATGTTTTCTTGAGTGTAGAAAAACAATGTAAAATGTGAACTTCCAGATTGTTACAACATTGCCTCCTTTGCTGTAAAGAAAAACTAAGTCAAGTCTTTCAAATTTGTCTTTTGAAATTTAAATGATTTTATGGCATTCTTTGATCTTTAAAGTTGGTTCCGGTCAGGCTGGCTGAAGACATTCTATCTATTGTGTTAACTAAGGACTAATTGCTAGAGTGTATATGTGAAATGCCTTTTATTGTTGTATTCTCCTGTGCAGGTGTTAGCTTGCTAAATAATGTAAATGGAGTTTCTATTAGCCTGTTAGGTTCCTGACCCAGAGACTCCCCAGACTCTGGAACAGACTGCCAACACATGTCAAACAGAGTGCTTCTTTGGCCCTCTTCAAAAGGAACCTTGATGATTGGATGGGAGAAAGGAAATTCACCCTGGGGATCATGTCAGTCGCCCTGCTAGACAGGGGTCCAGGGAATTAAATAGTGTAGGAAGAAATAGCCAGGGAATTGTTATGGCTAGGCTTGTATAGGCCCTAGGGCTGATAGCCTAGTACCAACCTATGAACCTATGAACCTGGGAACTCAGAGTAGGTGTCAAGATGATGCAATATGAATACTGGAAAAACCTAAGTGTCAAAAATGATGTAATCTGGGGAGGACCCAGAGACATGTTTGTTAGTGATGTTTTATAAACTGTGCCTCAGAGAGAGATAGAAAGCATTTTGATTTTGGACATCTAACCCAGCACTGCTTATGCTCTTTATGTATGCAAGTAGGATTGTAGCACTGTGTTTTCTCTTAAGATTAGCTAAAGATTAGAAAGAAAGTTAGATTAAATATTTTTCTGTGTAATCAGATCTTTCCTACGGTATTATTTTAAGTTTCTGTGTGATCTCTGAACTCTTAGATATCTTTGTGGTGTAGTAGTTTTGTCTTGTGTTTTAATTATTTATTATTAAATATTTTTAAAATCTTCTACCTGTGGCTGCTTTGTGTAGAGATAAGCTGTAGAATACATTGCATATTTATAGAGGTTATTGTAATAGGCCACTCTAAAGTAAGCCTTGACTATTAGTCATACTACCATTGGATATTAATATTGCACAGTAATAATTGGACACCCTTTTAAGGACATTTTTTGTAGCTGATATTATTAACTGGGTGGTGGCAGTAATTACTACCGTATAGTCTAGGTAAAGGGGCACAGTTGGAGAATCTGTGTCAGCCTTTCCCAGGAGTGTCTGTGAAGTTGTATAAATACTTATCTCAAAGTGTGTGTGTGTTGTGTCAGCTACTTGGCAGGGACACAAACAGATTGGACAGAGAGGGTACTGGAGGTTCTAGCTTGCCCAGTTAGGCTGAGACCTGGACCCTATAGCTGTGCCAGTGGGGAGTATTATTGGGGATCTGGTGAGCAAGGG
This sequence comes from Protopterus annectens, assembly GCF_019279795.1. NCBI lineage: Eukaryota > Metazoa > Chordata > Ceratodontiformes > Protopteridae > Protopterus > Protopterus annectens. Next base: position 1,711,278,801 of record NC_056726.1, on the reverse strand, counting down.
AGCAGTCAGCCCCAGACTGACTGTGATCTCTGTGTGCACTTAAGGGAAATTGTACTTTACTGTGTGTATTAGTTATACTTTCCTCTTCTAGGAGACAACCTCCCTGGTGTTAGTGGTGAGGATTGAGGCTCCTTGATTGCTGGGCCAGGGCACGGTCGTCACAATGTATATATATATATATATATATATATATATATATATATATATATATATATGTATATATGTATATATATATATACATATATACATATATGCATATGTATATATATATATATATATATATATATATATATATATATATATATATATATATATATATATATATATTTATCTGTATATGTCATCATCATCTCTCGGATCTTCCCGTTAGGGGTTGCCACAGTGGATCACCTGTTTCCATTTCTTCCTGTCCTCTGCATCTTGCTCTGTCACAACAGCCACCTGCATGTCCTCTCACCACATCCATAAACCTTATCTTAGGCCTTCCTCTTTTCCTGTTACCTGGTAGCTTCATCCTTAGCATCTTTTTCCCAATATACTCAGCATCCCTTCTCAGCACATGTCCAAACCAACGTAATCGTGTCTCTCTGGCTTTGTCTCTAAACCTTCCAACATGGGCTGACCCTCTAATATACTTATTCCTAATCCTGTCCACCCTCGCCACATCCAGTGCAAATCTTAACATCCTTAATTCTGCCACATCCAGCTCAAACTCCTGCCTTTTTGTCAGTGCCACTGTCGCCAACCCATATAACATAGCTGGTCTCACTACCCTCTTGTAGACCTTCCCTTTCACTCTTACAGGTACTCGTCTGTTACAAGTCACTCCTGACACTCTTCTCCACCCACTCCATCCTGCCTGTACTCTCTACTTCACCTCTCTTCCACACTCACCGTTACTCTGAACTATTGACCCCAAGTATTTAAACTCATCCACCTTTGCCACCTCTACTCCTTGCATCCTCACCATTCCTCTATCCTCCCTCTCATTCACACACATATATTCTGTCTTAGTCCTGCTGACCTTCATTCCTCTTCTCTCTAGAGCATATCTCCATCTCTCCAGGGTCTCCTCCACCTGTTCCCTACTTTCATTACAGATTACAATGTCATCTGCAAACATCATAGTCCATGGCGACTCTTGTCTGATCTCGTCTGTCAACCTGTCCATCACCATTGCAAATAAGAAAGGGCTCAGAGCTGATCCTTGATGTAACCCCACCTCCACCTTAAACGCGTCCGTCACTCCCAGCGCAGACCTCACTGCTGTCACACTACCCTCGTACATATCCTGTACCACTCTTACATGCTTCTCTGACACTCCTGGCTTCCTCATGCAATACCACAACTCCTCTCTAGGCACCCTGTCATATGCTTTCTCTAAGTCTACAAAAACACAATAGAACTCCTTCTGACACTCTTTGTACTTCTCCATCAACACTCTCAGAGCAAACATTGCATTTGTAGTGCTCATTCCCGCATGAAACCATACTGCTGTTCACTAATCATCATGTCCCTTCTTAACCTAGCTTCCACTACTCTTTCCCATAACTTCATGCTGTGACTGATCAATTTAATCCCTCTGCAGTTACTACAGCTCTGCACATCACCCTTATTCTTAAAAATCGGTACCAAAACACTTTTTCTCCATTCCTCAGGCATCCTCACACTTTCTAAGATTTCATTAAACAATCTGATTAAAAACTCCACTGCCATTTCACCTAAGCACCTCCATGCTTCCACAGGTATGTCATCTGGGCCAACAGCCTTTCCATTCTTCATTCTCTTCATAGCTATCCTTACTTCCTCCTTGCTAATCCACTGCACTTCATGATTCACTATCCGCACATCATCCAACCTTCTCTCCCTCTCATTCTCTTCATTCATCAACGCCTCAAAGTACTCTTTCCATCTGCTCAACACACTCTCTTCGCTTGTGAGTATGTTTCTCTCATTATCCTTTATCACCTTTACCTGCTGCACATCTTTCCTAGCTCATTCCCTCTGTCTAGCCAATCGGTACAAGTCCTTTTCTCCCTCCTTAGTGCCCAACCTTTCATACAACTCTCCATATGCCTTATCCTTAGCCTTCACCACCTCTCTCTTTGCCATGCACCTCATCTCCTCTTATACTCCTGTCTACTCCTGTCTTCTTCATCTCTCCAAAAAAACGCTTTCTTGCCAAACCTCTTTGCCAGTATACTCTTCTGTACTTCCTCATTCCACCACCATGTCTCCTTGTCTTCCTTCCTCTGTCCCGATGTGATACCAAGCACCTTTCTAGCTGTCTCCCTTACTAGCTCTGCTGTAGTTACCCAGCTATTTGGTAACTCTTCACTGCCACCCAGTGGCTGTCTTAACTCATCCCTGAACTCCACCTCACAATTTCCCTTTTTCAATTTCCACCATTTGATCCTTGGTGTTGCCCTCACACTCCTCCTCCTCTTCTTGATCACCAACGTCATCCTACAAACCACCATCCTATGCTGCCTAACTACACTTTCTCCAGTCACCACTTTACAGTATCCAATCTCTTTCAAACTGGCCCTCCTACATAAGATATAATCCACCTGTGTGCATCTTTCTCCTCTCTTGTATGTCACCCTATGCTCCTCCCTCTTGGGTGCCAGGATCCGCCACATAATGCACACACTCAGGTCACTCCACAACAAGTACAAATATGACACTGTCATTGTCCATGTTGGTGTGAATAACCTGAGATGTACCTCCCTGGACTACATGAAAAGAGACATGGAGGAGCTCTCCGATCTTGTAGCCCAGAAAGGTATGACCCTGGTCCTGAGTAGCATCCTGCCATCACCCAGAATGATGCCACAGTACAAGGACAAAATGATTGACTTCAATAATTGGCTAAGCTTCTGGTGTCATTCTAAGGGGATCCAGTATTTGTCTGCCTGGGACGACATGATTGACAGACCACGATGCTTTGCCAGAGATGGCTTGCACCTGTTGCCCGTGGGATTTCAGATACTGGCTAAGGCTCTTGCCACCCCTATAGTGCCTTTTTTAGGCAAGGTTCAAATGACAAATTCACCACCATAACAGGTACAAGCAAGCAAAATCTGAGAGTAATGCTACTCAATGTTAGAAGTCTAAACCTCAGAATGCACTCACTCGAGGCACTTCTTAAAATGGAGAACATCGACATCTGTGCAGTGACAGAGACCTGGTTCAAAGCTCCAGTGAGCACCCCGGCATTACCAGGCTATAATTCATACCACACCTTTCGGCCACCTAACCCAGAACGAAGCACTAAAGGTGGAGGCGTGTCCATATTCTTTAAGAATATCCACACCTCCAGGCTAGTTGAACAGCATAATGCATCCAAGATTATCCAAGTGCAACTAACTCTGGGCAAGACTGCAATCCAAATTGTAGCTTGCTACAGACCCCCACACCATGCTCCAGGATTCCCACTCCTCATTTCTTGATACACTGGGAAGTATTAGGGTACAACCCAGCACCCTAATAATGGTGATTTCAACTACCCTACCATTAACTGGGAAAACTACTCATGTACCAACTCTTTTGCTCAACGTTTTCTGGAATTCATAAATTCCAATGCCTTGGATCAACCTATTCACACCCCCACCAGAGGCAGTAATATCCTAGACCTGGTCATTACCAACATGGGCAACCGGTGTTCCACACCAGAGGTCAATTCCTCGTTGGTCAGATCCGACCACAAGCTAATCACCCTAGCATCCACATCCCGTCCCCACCCCCAGTTAAGGAAACCATCGTAAAAAACTTCTCCAAAGCCAACTTCAGACTTCTTAAGACAGAAGTGGCAAACATCATGATACCCATGCAGACGTACAATAGAGTTATGACTGCTGAATCCTACACAAATGCACTTTATAAGCACTTACACGAGTGCATGGATAATGCTATCACTAATAAAACCAATATGCTATCCTCCAAAAAAAGGAAGTCGATCTGGTGGTCTTCTGCCATAAACAAACTCTACAACAGAAGAAAGAAACTGTTGCAAAAAAGAGTAAAATCCCATGACTGGAGGAACGCCCTGGTCAACCTCAGTAAGAAGCTGCAATCCCTCGTAAAATCCTCCAAAGCTAGTTACGAAAACAAAATTGCCACTGACTCTATAGACAACCACAAATCATTCTATAACTATGTCAAGAATCTCAATGGCAACACTCAGATCTGCTCTGAGTTACAGCACAATGGCACTAAATATACAGAACCAACTGATATTGCCAACATCCTGGCAAATAGGTTCATTGCTAACTTTACCTCTCTCTCACCCCCTAGAGGGCCCATCTCTATACCGGAAGAATGCAAAGTTCCTGTAATCACGGCTGCACAGGCAAAAAACACACTCTCCAAAGCCAAGAACACAGCATCCATGGGACCTGACAATATCCCAAGCTGCGTTCTACATGAACTACAGAGTGAACTGGCACCCTACCTAAGCACCATGTTCAGTCATAGCTTCACCTCAGGCTTTGTGCTCACTGAGTGGCGCACCGTGACGGTTATCCCAATCCACAAAGGGGGGAGCCACGACGGACCCGGGAACTACCGCCCCATTAGCCTGACAAGCCTGGTCTGCAAGGCCATGGAAAGTATCATCATGGAACTCATAAACAAAGACATTGGTAATCTCCAGACTCTAGACCCTACCCAGTTCGAATTTGTAAAGGCAGATCATGTCTCTTAAACCTGATTGACTTCTTTGAAGCAGTCACCAAAGCCATAGATGAGGGTAAGGTGGTTCACACAGCTTATCTAGATCTCGCCAAGGCTTTCAACACCATCCCCACACTGGAATTATAGATAAGCTCACTAAACTACGTATAAATCCCTATGTCACAAGATGGGTTGCCAACTGGCTCATGGACAGAACCCACACTGTGAAAGTAGCAGACTCCAAATCTGACTTCAGACCAGTGACAAGTGGAGTACCACAGGGTTCAGTCCTGGGTCCTCTCCTGTTTGGTATCTACTTCTTTGAAGTACAGGCTAACACAGAAGGTCTTTGGCTAACAAAGTTTGCAGATGACTGCAAACTAGGAGCCATAATCGAAACTCCTAATGATGTGGACATGCTACAGAAGGACCTCACTGAGACAGATG